>NC_061118.1:110955027-111255027 GCF_002878395.1 Capsicum annuum | reverse complement strand
ATCTTTAAATACCAAGTCAAATCATCATATGCAATAACATATATACACACAGATATATATATATATCATGCCGGGATAGGGAACCGGGTCTAGCATGCATTTAAAATCTTAACCTGAGTTGTGTAGCATAACCATCATAAAATAAGGCACCCACGGGCTATATAGGCCCAGCTCTCCCCTAGCTAGAAGGTCCCTAGTTCATGCTAACTCATGAACCAGAGAATATCCATATCCGTATATGCCTTTATGGAGGACTCAAACCTCCCAACATAATCTAGGAGACTTAAACACCAATGTGAACAATATGGGGGACTCGAACCTCCCATTCATATATCTATTTGGGGACTCGAACCTCCTGATCATATAGACACCCGCACCAGCTAGCGTAGTTTCCAGTGTTAGTCCTTCGGACTCCACTTTCACGGCCCGACTACACATCCCGCTTTAAAGCCCAATTAAAATTTTCATTACACATACACAATCATTATTCCAATTAATTATCAAAGGCATTCCGTTGGTATCGTCATACAAACCCCACTTGCAAGTGTACAACAGGCCATAACTATTATTACTCAACTTGGGACTTGAACCCATTGTCTAAACATAGAAATCAATTCAATTCAACATTTAGGGACTCGAAACCATTTAGCCAACTAAACCACTAAGGTTATAATTCAAATCAATTAATGGCCAATAAAGCCTTCATGAAACCATTTACCCATCAACAACATTCTTAGGCTATTACCTTACTTCAAAACACAATTTAAATCAAATTATGGTCATCAAGACCCATACAAAGCCATTCATCCTTCATTAACATTCTTATGCCAAGAATTAGTTCAAAATGATTTAAACTTGTGAAAAGATCATTTTCATTGACAATTTCAAAAACCATTAAATTTAGGGTTAAACATGACCTATTTGTAAAATGACAATTCCCATTCACCCACGTGTGCAAAACCATTATTAAAATATGTATAATCATAATTTAAACCACAAGAAAACAATACTCACTTATGCATTCAAACCCTCAGCCATGTTTTTCAAAACAACTATTAATGACCCGTGAACAATGCTTAAAACATATTATTTTAGTGAACTAATAATGAAGGAAGAGTCATATGCCTGAGTTATGAAGATTCACTGAGACCATTTGATTTTTAAGAATCTAGGTGACTACCTTAAAGAAACCATAGCCTAATCTTTCTTGAGAAGTTTTTGAGAGAGCTTAGAGAGTGTTTTAATCTTGCTTAGTGTTGAATATATGCCTAATTTTTATGATAAGACATGGTGATACAAGCCCAACTTGGAATTCACCTAAAAAGGGCCAAAAACAGTTTACAAACACAAGGTGAAATCGAGACCACAATGGAACCAAATCTCGGCCAACATAATAACAAGAAAATAACAAGATAACTAGGTGTTTAAAACCTATTTTCAGCCCACCCAAACTAGCTTAACAACAACAAGATGATTAAAAACAACAGTATGATAATATCAACCAACGATTATAATATTACAAGACACAAACAATACACAAGATTAAAAGAAATCAAAAGATAGGTAGTGTGACATACACTATTATATGAACTAAGAACCTAAGTGTGTTTCAAACACTAAGATCCTTAATACAATGATAATAGAAATACCTACACTCTTCATGCACACAAGAGGGACCTCAATCCATCAAGAACCCAATGTTCCAAGCGAGAGAACAACACAAGTGAATCCACACTTGGACGTTAACCTAGTTTTGGCCAAAAGAGTCTTCTCTTGAGAGAGAATTTTGTTCAATGTGTTATACAATATTCAATATGCCCAAAAAAACTAAGGAATGAAACCATCATATGTTCTATATGTAGTATATTACAAATAGAAGTTAAAATGACCAAAAATCCCCTTAAAGAATGGGCACCCATCAAGTGTAAGTTATGGGATAATTTTGGTGTGTTTTAAACCGTTTGTTAGACTTCACTTTCACATACCAAGTCTTGGGTCCAACACACACTCTCATAAGTCCATCTACATTATCATGATCATATCATCGTCTCCATCTTAAAAGGGATTTATCTACAAATTCAAGGTTTCATCACCCCCAAACTCTCCTCTATGAATCATCTCTTCATTGCTCCTCCCAAGGTTAGGATGTTCAACCAAGGGTTCCATTAGATTATCAAGCATTCTCCTTGGACTTATATTTTCTACAACGTGCACATAAGAAGATTTAATGCTAGGTAAAGTGCTAGCATCTTGGTTAGTAAGAAACAAAGGGCCTTTATGGGAAAATCCCACAACCATGACTTTCGACTTTACTTCTTCTTCACCCACCTCACTATGGACTTCTTCTTCAAAACCCTCTCTAATCATGACTCTCCTTTCTATATACATAGGCACTCCACACACTTCATCAATCGACTAAATAGCTTCCCCACCTTTATCAATTTCTACCTCAACTTCTTGCTCTCTATCTTGAGCTTTTTCATTACCCTCATCCAATTTAAGTCCCACCTCCTCACCAAGGTAATACAATTTTTCCTCCCTAAGAATTATATTTCTTTGGTTTGGGCATTCACTATCCTTGTGCCCCCACCCTTGATATTTGAAATATTGAATTCCCTTAGGACGTAAAGTATGATTAAGTTTTACCTTCACTTCTCAAAGGATACCTTTGGACAACCTTGTTTTCGGTTTGGACAACCTTATTCTCCATTTGGTTGGCATTGGATGAGTGCTCCTTGTCTTTGTGCCAATCCAAGGAAGGCTGTTGGTGAACCTTATGCTTGTAAGTCGAGATCTCCCTTTCAATCTCCAATGCTGCTTGGAAGATACCATCTATAGAGTCAAAATTATGGAGGGTCATGTGTGAAGATATGTGCCTATTCAACCAGACCTTGAATCGTATAATGTCATGGTTCACTTGTTCTCCTCGATGGTCAAGTTTTAACATCAATTGTTGAAATTCATTATAGTATTCCATAACATTTTTGTTTCCTTGCCTCAAGTTGTATAACTTGGAAAGAAGTTCATGTTTGTAGACCTTGGGTAAGAACTTTTGTCGCATAAGGTACCTCAACCTAAACCATGAAGGGGGTTGCCCCTCAATCAACACATTACCAAACCTCTTAACGTATTCCCACCAAATGTTTTCATACCCCTTATAGTGAGCGATAGCATAACAACTATTTGTCTTTTCGGTTAGATCTTTCACTTGGAATATCTTGTCACAAGATGATTCCCAAGCAAGATAAGCCTCAGGATCACTCTCACCCTTGAAGATTAGAAGACTAACTTTGATGGAATTAATTCCTAGTTCTCAGGTTTGGAGGCTACCCCTCACCTCTTGGCCTAGATCTCCGTTCTATCCTTACCTCTTCTTCCCTCAAGTAAGCATCACCATAAGCTCTATAACCCGTATATTGTTCCTCCCTACCATATCCCTCTACATGGTTGGGTTGATTTGGATTAAGTGGATTTGGATTTGGTGGAATGTAAGTCCTTTGGTTTAGTGGAGTTTGGATTGGAACGTGAGGCCTTTAGTTAAGTAAAGGGATCATGTTTGTTATGGGTATTTAGGCTCCAAATCCTTCTTGTTGGACTTGGTGAAGTGGAGGATGGGTTAGTCCATCATAGTCTCGGTTTTGAGAGGCATTTGATGGTTATCTTGGTAGATTAAACATTTGATGTAAAGTTTTGGGGGAAATGGCTACGGCAGTATTTTGAGGAGTTGAAGGTTGGGAACATCTTTGGATTTCTACTCGTTCCAATCTCCCACTCATAGTGGTCATATCCCCCTTCATAGATGCCAAATTTGAGCCAAACCTTTCAAGAGTTCGGGTGATAGCTTCAAGAGAGGCTTTCATAGTTTCAAAAGTATTATGGTTCATGGTTTTAGATGTGGATCCTTCCATTGCAAAATACCAAATAAAATACCTACAAAAATAGAAAAAAAATTAGTTCAAATAGCCTTACCACACTCACACACCTTGATTACCTCACTCGTAGCTTCACAAGTGTTGTAAGCTGGCTAAGGAATTTGTGAGGAGCCAAGGATTGTGTCTACTCTTGTCCGAATTAGATTTCGGTTCGAATCTCAAAACAAATCTTGTAGGACGTGAGTCAAGAAGTAATAAATGACTTAAAATGACAAAAAGCACACAAATAACGCTTAACACTAACAAACAGACACAAAAACTAACTTACAATCTAGTAGGAGTCTACTAACTTGTCAATTAGTGTTCGAACAAACAAACGAAACTAAGTAACAATAAAATGAAACTAAGAATCTGACATTTTAGCGAAAATTAATGTGTGAACAGTAACTTGATGATGTGGCAGCATACTATTGGTCATGGTTCTTGACAATTTTTAAGTCACCAAGTTGAAGTTTTGGTCAATTCACAATTTGGACTTTGGTGGAAATTGTTCAATGGAGGGAAATACAAACAAGTCTTTGGAGCTCTTTTTCAATTCAAATTTCAAGACTCAAAAAGTATTTACCTAGACTTGCACTTTTCCTTGAAACATGGTCCTTAAATCATGGAAAGTAGATGAGAAGTGATTGACAAGTCTTGGAGTGGATGTAAATTCTTTGAAAACTAACAAGTTCTTACACCTTATCCTTCACCCTTTTGGATCTAATATACCCTTTATTTATTTATTTATTTAACAAGGTATGAAGGTTGTGAATAACATCAAGAACAATATCAAAACTCACCAAGAACAACAATATCAACCACACGGCCAAGCCTACTCCACAACAACAAGACCAACAACAAAACCACCAACAAACGGTCAATTCTCTTAAGTGTTGTATTTTCAGTTTTAACAAGAGATGAAGGTTGTGATGAACAACAAGAACACAAAAACAACCACAAAGATCAACAACAATAACACAACTAACGTCCACTCCAATCTTAAAAAACATGTCACAACACACGGCTAGTTCAAGTTCACAACAACAACGTCATCAATATAAGCTCAAATCTAGATCTCGACTCAAAGTGTTAGTAAAGAACAAACTAACACTAGAAACAACAAGGACAAGTAAAAAAAACTTTTAGACCTAGGCACACAACATTCATCCAAGACACAACAACAAGAAGTGTACAACTCTCGGCCAAGAACAATCTCAAGAATACTTCACTTCTTCTTTTTTCAACTCTCAAGCCCAAGATTGATCTTGCAACAAAAAAATAAAAGATGGCTTTGATACCAAATGATACAAACCAAACTTGGAATTCACCTAAAACAACCTAAAAATAGTTGACAAACACAAGGTAAAATTGGGACCACAATGGAACCAAATCTCGGCCAACACAATAACAAGATAACTAGGTGTTTAACACTTATTTTCAACCCACCCAAACTAGATTAACAGCAATAATATGATGAACAACAATAATATGATAACATCAACCAACGATTACAAGATTACAAGATACAAACACTACACAATATTGTAAGAAATGGAAAGATAGGTAGTGTAACATACACTATTATATGAACTAAAAACTTAAGTGTGCTTCAAACACTAAGACCCTTAATAAAATGACAATAGGAACACCTACACTCTTCATGGACACAAGAGGGACCTCAATTCTTCAAAAACCCAACGTTCCAAGCAAGAGAATAATACAAGTGAATCCACACTTGGATGTTAACCTAGTTTTGGCCAAGAGGGTCTTCTCTTGAGAGATGTGATATACAATATTCAATATGCCCGAAAAAACTAAGGAATGAAACCCTAATATGTTCTATATGTAGTATATTACAAATAGAAGTTAAAATAACCAAAAAGTCCCTTCAAGAATTGGCGCCCATCAAGTGTAAGTTATGGGATGATTTTGGTGTATTTTAAGCCCTTCTTTATACTTTACTTGCACACACCAAGTCTCGGGTCCAACACATACTATCGTAAGTCCATCTACATGACCATGCCTATATCACATGGGGTCTTAAGGGTTTTGGGTAGGAAATGTCCAAAATACCCTCAGCTTAAAAGATGTAGAAACCCGTAGGTGGTTACAAGTTGACCCTCCAACTCGTCACCACAACATACGATTGGTACCATCAAGTCATCACCAGAATAAAAGGTTGGACACCACACTCTGTCCAACTTATGATTCCCTTGGCCTACTCATCACTAGACCATATGACTTGTAAGATCTAGTCGTATCCAAGGTAGAGCGTCAAGGGCTTGACACTAAAAAACATACGATTGGACCCTAACCCTTTCGTCACATGACCATACGATTTGTATAAAGTCTCTCATAACCAGGACATCACTTGGCCAACAACATATTAACCAAGAAATGACTAGGGTCCCTAGAACCATCACCATACTAAATGACTTATGGTATGAGTCGTGAGATGAACAGAAAGTTCAAAACTCAAAAAATTTGCAAGGGCCTAAGTTCAGGGCATTTCAGTCTCTCCCTTTAGGATCATTCATCCTCTAATGATAGGACAAGTCAAAAACAAGCATAATTGGACTTCACACGCCTCTACTCTTACCTTTAACTAAGCTATAAAACAAAGATGCCAAGAAAACTACCCTATCTTTTAACAAAGACAGAAGACAAGGATGTTAAGAACAATACATACCTCATGCACAAATTTTCAGAATTAGAAATAGGAATGGATACTTGGACTTTATGTCCTCCTCGGTTTCCCAAGTAGCTTTCTCATACTTTTGGTTACTCTATAGAACCTTTATCGAAGCCCCATCTTTCGTTCGTAATCGATGAACTTGCCGATCCAAGATCCTAATTAGGACCTCCTCGTTGGACAAAGAATCCAAGATACAAATGTTCTCGAAGGGAACAACAGACAAAGGATCACCCATGCATTTTTGCAACATGGACATATAGAATACGGAATGAATGGAACGCATGTGAGAGGGAAAATCTAACTTATATGCAACATTACCAACCCTTCTTAAAACCAAGTAAAGTCCAACATACCAGGGACTGAGCTTTTCCTTCTTTCAAAACCACATTACCTCCTTCATGGGAGACACCTTTAAGAACACCCAATCTCTAACATTAAACTTTAACTCTCTTCATCGTACGTCAGCATATGACTTTTTGAGACTTTGGTCGTTCCTAAGCCTATCTCGAATCACCTTTGCCTACTTCATAGCTTGGTGAACAAAATTTAGGCAAAACATTTCCGCCTCATGTCACGACCCGAGTCGGGGCCCTAGCCGTGACGAGCATCCCAAACCATGAAGGCTCGAAACACCCTCCTCTATCTATCTCATAATCATGTACATAATTCATATGATAAAAGGTAATGCATAAAGAGAAATCTAATACGTAAACACGGTCAATCTGAATATGATTATAATACTGAAAACTAAAATTCAAAATATATCTCAATAATAATATCTGACTCAGTTTGTGAAATCTCTACCATGAACTAATCAAAGTTGTCTGAAAGTTGGGACAACGACCCCAGTAGACCAAAACCAAACTAATAGTAGTAATATGAAATAACCAGGCCTTCTGAATCATAAAAGGCTCACCACTGCAAACTCCGATCTGTGATCTGAAATCTCTACTGTTTATCTGGACCCCTAGACTGTGCCTCAGAACCTGGAAAGCGGGGGGGTCAGCACAATTGTATTGGCACACGAAGCAATCCAAAATAGAGTAACTGAACATATATATATATAATACGTGAGAGCAAATTTTCATCAAACATTATGCATAAAATAGTTTCTGAAAACACATGGACATCTTTTGAAAACATGTAACCTATCTATAAATCTCAAACTCTGATCTGTGTACTACTTCTAAGTTAGGTGGTATCCCCTACAAGACTGATATTCCACAGGCGATATGGAATCTGCCATTGACTCAGTGGGTAAGCCTACAACCCAGTATGCCGCAAGGGCTGGAGTTTCTGAATCTGATACGCCACACGACACTTAAGTTAGCGTATAATAATATACCCAGGTCGGCAAACCACGGTGTTAGGTAATGAGTTGCTTGAACTTAAGCCCTCTTCAGAGAACCACCTAACATCTCTGTATGCCCATTTTTAACCTTTTTTGTACATGCAACATTCTGAATGTCTAAAATCATGATAGTCTGAAATGTCTATTAGTTTGAGTCTAATATGGCATTGGTCTGAATTGGTATCGTCATACCAAGACTTGCAAGTCATGATTTCTGATCCATAATACATTAAGCTAAATCTTTCATTTAAAGAATAATTTAGACCAATAAAAACATGCAACTGATATAGAAGATTTTGCGTTGCGAAACTCAAGTCAAAATCATGGAAAAACTTCATCAACATATGGTGGTCCAGTGCCTTTAGCAAATTTATGCACTCTTTCATTACATGCATTATGAACATTAAACATTCATGCTAGATTCCCTCTTTAGTGATTTAAAACCACCCTTAAATAATAACAAGAGTTCAATCATTTCATATAGTGCTTTTCAAGGATACATTGCAAAACAATTGATATGCTATGAGAAATCTGAAAAATTCATAATAAGAGGGAATTCACCGAAATCATGCTCTCAACAAGAATTCATTCTTAAATACATGGCTTCATACATTCATATTCTCAAATCACTTTGGGGAAGGTCAAAAGACCAAAACAATGATGTTAAAACATTTAATACATGAATATATATATAGATTCAAAAACCCCATTCTAAAACATGATTTTTCTATGCCCACGAGAATTTAGGAAAACCCCGTGTACCTCTATTTTGGAAAATAATGGGTGCTTCTTGAAGCCTGTGGATTGGGGATTCCGAATCTCTAATCAATTTTGAAAACTCACAGTTGAATCTTGATTTATTTGGGTTTTTAGTTTTAAACCCTTGTAAGTGTTCTTGAGAATTTTTAGATGAATGTGGATGTATTTTGGAGAATTGGGGACTGAATTTCATGTTTATGGCTGAAGAAAGGTGGGAAAAGGACCATTTTGCCCCAAAAATGGAGTGTTAAAGTCACTTGAAACCATTACTAGGCGCCGCCTATGCTATCGCATATGCTTACATAGGCGCCGCCTATGCTATCGCCTATGTTTACATAGGCGCCGCTTATGCTATCGCATATACTTTCCAGTGGTCATGTGCAATTGGTTAGGCAACGCATACTACTTTGAAAGGCCATAACTTCTTGCTCAAGTGCCGGATTTTAGCAAAATTGGTACCATTGGAAAGCTAAATCGAAAACCAATTATTTTACACATAGTAGGCTCTCTAATTCGACATATATAAAGAGTCATGGTCGATAGAATTTGACACAAGTTATAATGTCCACTTAAACTTAATTGATCGAAGTAGTTCTCAACTTGTCCTTGAGTCAAAGGACCTCTATCGTCTAAATTCAAGCTTGAATGGATTCACATACTACACAAATAATTAACATGTCATATTGTCATGAGATTTATCCTTTGGGATTATCAACACATCGGAATCATGGTCTATACTGTAGCCCGAAATATGGGGCATTACATTATCCCCCTTTAGGATTATTCATCCCCGAATGATGATACGGGACACAGACAGACACAATTTCAAGCATAATAAGGACTAGGAAAGATAATATAGGAATAGTACCTTCTATCTCATCATCCATCAAAGCACACAAATTGGGATATCTAATTCTCATGTCATCTACTAACTCCCTAGTTGCTTCTTCAACTTTCTGATTCCTCCACAATACCTTCACTAAGGCTATCTCTTTGCTTCTCAACTTTCAAACTTGGCGATCTAAAATTTCAACGGGCTCTTTTTTGTAAGACAAGGAATCTGTCACTTTGATATCCTCTACTGACAAAACCAAAGAATGATCTCCAATGCATTTCTTCAACATGGATACATGGAATACCGGATGAACGGAACCCAAACTTACAGGCAATTCTACCTCATAAGCAACTGCACTAATCTTTCTCAGAATCTGATATGGCCCTATATAGTGAGGGCTCAATTTACCCCTTTTTCCAAACCGAATAACTCCTTTCATAGGAGAAACCTTAAGAAATAGCCAATCACCAACTTCAAACTCTAATTCTCTTCTCCGAACATCAGCATAGGCTTCTAACTACTCTGAACAGTCTTGAGTCATTCTCTAATGATCTTCACTTTCTCCATCGCTTGATGAACAAGTTCTGGCCCATACAACTGAGGCTCACCCACTTCATACCATCCTATCGAAGACCTACATCTCCTCCCATACAAAGCCTCAAATTGAGTCATCTTGATGCTGGCATGGTAACTATTATTGTAAACAAATTTAATCAGTGGCAGGTGATCTACCCAAATACCTTTGAAATCAATGACACATGCCCTCAACATATCCTTGAGGGTCTGAATGGTACGCTCAGCTTGCCCATCCATTTGAGGGTGGAAAGTTGTGCTCAAATTCACGTGTGTACCTAAACCCTTCTGAAAAGATCTCCAGAACTGAGATGAAAACTGCGTACCTCTATCGGATATAATGGACACTAGTGCCCCATGCAATCGAACTATCTCCTCAATGTAAATCTTATCGTAACCCTCTCTCGAATAATTAGTCCTCACAGGCAAAAAGTGGGATGACTTTGTCAACCAATCTACAATCACCCATATAGAATCATACTGGTTTCGAGATCTCGGAAGTCCTGTAATGAAGTCCATGTTTATCATCTCCCACTTTCATAAAGGCAGGGCTATCTCTTGGGAAGTACCACCTGGCCTCATGTGTTCTACCTTCACTTATTGACAGTTTAAACACTTGGTCAAAAAATCAGCTACATCACGTTTCATGTTATTCCACCAATACAAGGTTTTCAGATCATGCTACATCTTAGTAGAGCTTGGGTAAATGACATACCTCAAAGTGTGCGCCTCATCAAGGATTGTTTCCCGTAGTCCATCAACATTCGGAATGCACAACCTACCCTAAAATCTCAGAATACCATCACCACCAATTTCAAACGACATAACCTTTTGTTGACCCACATCTTTCTTGATTTGCATCAAGATGGGATCTTCAACCTGCTTCTCCTTAACTTCAACACAAAGGGATGACTTAGCTAACTCATGAACAATTACCCCTCCATCTTCAGAATCTAAGAGTCGCACTCCCAGATTTGCAAGGCGGTGAATATCCTTCACCGTCTCTTTCTTTCCTTCTTATACATGAGAAAGGCTGCCCATAGAAAATCTACTGATGGCGTCGGCTACAATATTTTCCTTGCTCGGACGGTAATGCAGGCTCATATCATAGTCTTTCAGAAGCTCTATCCAGCACCTCTGCCTGAGGTTGAATTTTTTCTGCGAGAAAACATACTGTAGACTCTTGTAGTCAATGAAGATATCAACGTGAACACCGTATAAGTAGTGCCGCCAAATCTTAAATGCAAACACCACAGCCACTAACTCCAAATCATGGGTGGGGTAGTTACACTCGTGCACCTTCAACTGCCTAGAAGCATAAGCCACTACCTTACCATACTGCATCAACACACAACTAAGTCCTACACGGGATGCATCACAGTATACTACAAAGCCATCTACACCCTCAGGAAGGGTCAAACCAGGAGCAGTTGTCATTTTGTCTTTCAACTTATCAAAACTATTATCACATAGGTCAGACCACACAAACCTCACCTTTTTCTGAGTCAATTTAGTGAGTGGAGCAGCTATGGAAGAAAAACTCTCTACGAACCTTCTGTAATAACCCACCAAACCCAAGAAGCTCCGAATATCGGTAGGAGTCGTGGGTCTGGACCATTTTTTTGCTGCTTCAACTTTCTGGGGATCAACTCTTATCCCGTCACTAGACACAATATGCCCCAAAAAGCCAATAGTATCTAACTAGAATTCATACTTAGAAAATTTGGCATACATCAGATGATCCTTAAGGGTCTGAAGAATAATTCAGAGGTGATTGGCATGATCCTCTTTACTCTTACAATAGATAGGATATCATCAATAAATACAATGACGAGCAAGTCAAAAAACTGATGGTATACTCTATTCATAAGATCCATAAAGGCTACAGGGTCGTTAGTCAACCCGAAGGAAATGACTAGAAATTTGTAGTGACCATATCGGGTTCGGAGGCTGTCTTGGGTATGTATGACTCCCTAACTTTCAACTGATGATAACCCAAACAAAAGTCTATTTTTGAAAAACACTTGGCACCCTGAAGCTAGTCAAAAAGGTCGTTAATCCTAAGAAGAGGATATTTATTTTTAATCGTGACCTTATTCAGCTGATGGTAGTCTATGCACATATGAAGGGAACCATCTTTCTTTCGCACGAAAAGTACAGGCGCGCCCCAAGGAAACACACTATGGCATATAAAACCCTTATCTAGAAGATCTGCTAACTGTTCTTTCAACTCTATTTAGTTCTACAGGAGCCATTCTATATGGCGGAATGGAAATAGTATAAGTGTCTGGCAACACATCAATATCAAACTCAATCTCCCATCAGGTGTTATTCCTGGGAGATCGTTTGAAAAGACTTATGGGAATTCTTTTATTGCGAGAATAGATTAAAGAGGAAGACTCTCGACATTGGAGTCCTTAACTCGAATAAGGTGGTACAAGCAACCTTTAGAAATAAGTTTGCAGGCTTTGAGATAGGATATAAAGTGCCCTCTGGGTGCTAAAGAATTTTCTTCCCACTCTATCACTGATTCGGGAAAGAAAAAGTTACCCTTAGAGTCCTACAATCTAATGTGGCATAGCACGAATGGAGCCAATCTATTCCCAAGATAGCATCAAAAGCAACCATATCTAACTCTATGAGATCTACTAACGTATCCCGGCTACCAACAGTCACAACATAACCCTTGTACACCCTCCTAGCAATAATAGAATCCCACACCGAGGTAGAAACAAAAAAGGGTACAGAAATCAGATAGGGCTCAACCCCAAACCAACAACCACACAAGGGATCACATAGGATAAAGTAGACCCGGGATCAAGTAACACAAAAACATCACGCGAAAGAATTTTTAACATACCAATAACAACATCTAGGTAAGATTCTGCCTCCTAGTGGTTGGTCAAAGCATATAACCGATAGCGACTATTTCGGGCAGCTGATGTGGCACCCTTCTAAGGCGGGGGTGGTGCCGAAGAATTTGCCTGAGACTTTGTACCTCCAACATTCTTTCTAGCAGATGGACATTCCCTCTGAAAGTGACCTGACTGACCACATAAATAACACACTAACGAGCCTAACTTACACCTTCCCGGATGATTTCTACCATAAGTCTCACACCACAGAAAAGTACGATGCTGCTGAGCCATACTACCCTGTGACCGAGTATCCTGAGCTCTGGTTCCATGGTTAGTCTGAAAACTCTGAGATCGTCTATTTACTGGTGATCGGGGTACTGGGGCACTGGCAGTAGACTGTGTATTACCTCAATTCTTCTTTTTCTGCCATTTATTTCCCCACTTACTGCCCTAAGGCTGACAATGACTCTGGTAAGCTGATCTGGCTCTTTTTACTTATCTTTCTACCTCCTAGCTTTAGAGATCTTCTTCTTTTTCTCTTCTACCTACTGCATATGAACGGTCCGCCTAGAAAAGTCTAACTCTTTATTCAACATTGCCCCTAGCACTCAAGCACCAGGTTATCAGAAAGGCCGGATGCAAATTTTCTCATCCGGGCTCTCATATTACTAGTCAACTCTGGTGCATAGAGGGCTAGTTTATTAAACTTTAAAGTGTACTCCTGGACACTCATACTGCCCTGCTTCAGATTCATAAACTCTTCTGCTTTGGCCTCTCTTAACTCCAGAGAAAAGAATTGATCAAGGAAAGCTTCCACAAATTCTCCCTAAACTGTGGGCTCAGAACTCTCACCTTTTGCATTATCCCAGTCGGCATATCACTAATTCGCAACATCCTTAAGCTGATAAGTTGCTAGTTCCACCCCTTAAATCTAATCCACATGCATTACCTTAAAGATCTTTTCCATCTCATCCACAAACTCCTATGGATCTTCCTCCACCTTAATGCCAGTGAACGTAGGTGGGTTCATTTTCATGAAATGCCTAACCCTAGTAGCCTCAAACGTAACAGATGCAGACCCAACATCTTCTGATCGTTGAGCCTGGTTAGCTACCAACTGTGTCAGCATATGAATGGACCGTCTGAATTATGCATTTGAAATATCTCTCTAAGAAGTTGGGGGACGGTTGTCATCAGTCCGTGGAGCCCGAGGTGGACTAGTCAGGACTGGAGGGACTCCCAAAGTAAGGACAGGTTCTAAAGTGTGAGCTCTGTTATAGGTCCGCATCCCATGGGTAGGACAGACCTCATCTGCCTGAGCATTCTGATCGATGATATGATGTGGAGGAATAACTGTATTTTTTAAATACAAGAGATCCTTGATTAGGGTACAGTTCATACTCTAAAACACGAACTAAATCATAAAGAAGGGAAATATTTCCTAAATGCCTAGTAGCCTCTTGCTTATAAGTGTGGCATGCTACACACCCATAACCCAGACTCTACCTAACGCAATTTCACAGACACCCTGGGACCATGGACCGTGCTCTGATACCAAGTTTGTCACAACCCAAGCTGAGGCCCTAGTCATGACGAGCATCCCGAACCATGAAGGCCCAAAACACCCTCCTCTATCTATCTGGTGATCATGCACATAATTCATATGATAAAAGGTAATGCAAAAAGATAAACTAAGGAAACATGATCAATCTAAACGTGATCATAATACTGAAATCTAAAATCCAAAATATATCTGAATAATATTGTTTGACTCAGTCTGTGAAATCTCTACCATGAACTAATCAAAGTTGTCTGAAAGCCAAGACAAGGCCCCCAGCAGACCAAAACCTAACTAATAGTAGTAATATAAAATAACCAGGACTTCTGAATCATAGAAGGCTCACCACTGCAAACTCCAGTCTGTGATCTGAAATCTCTACTGTTTATTTGGACCCCTAGACTGTGCCATAGAACCTGGAAGGAGGGGGAGTCAGTACAATTATACTGGCACACAAAGCAATCCAAAATAGAGTAATTGAACATATATATATATAATATGTGAGAGAAAATTTTCATAAAACATTATGCATAAAACAGTTTCTGAAATCACATGGGCATCTTCTGAAAACATGCAACTTATCTATAAATCTAAAACTCTGATCTTTGTATTACTTCAGAGTTAGGTGGTATCCCCTACAAGTCTGATATTCCATAGGCAATATGGAATTCACCATTGACTCAGCGAGGAAGCCTCCACCCCGAGTATGCCGCAAGGATTGGAGTTCCTGAATTTGATACGCCACACGACACTTAAGTCAGCCTATAATAATATACCCAGGTCGGCAAACCACGATTTTAGGCAATGAGTTGCTTGAACTCAAGACCTCTTCAGGGAACCACCTAACACCTCTGTATGCCCATTTTTAACCTTTTTTCTGTACATGCAATATTCTGAATATCTAAAATTATGATAGTCTAAAATATCTATTAGTCTGAGTCTGATATGGCATTAGTCTGAATTGGTTACATCATACCAAGACTTGCAAGTCATGATTTCTGACCCATAATACAATAAGCTAAATCTTTCATTTAAAGCATAATTTAGACCACTAAAAACATGCAACTGATATAGAAGATTTCGCGTTTTGAAACTCAAGTAAAAATCATGTAAAAACTTCCTCAACATATGGTGGTCTAGTGCCTTTAGCAAATTCATACACTCTTTCATTACATTCATTATGAACATTAAACATTCATGCTATATTCCCTCTTTAGTGATTTAAAACCACCCTTAAATTATAACAAGAGTTCAATTATTTCATATAATGCTTTTCAAGGATGCATTGCAAAACAATTCATATGCTATGAGAAATCTGAAAAATTGATAATAAAAGGGAATTCACCGAAAATCATGCTCTTAATAAGAATTCATTCTTAAATACATGGTTTCATAAATTCATATTCTCAAATCACTTTGGGGAAGGTCAAAAGACCAAAACAATGATGTTAAAATATTTAATACATGAATATATATATATAGATTCAAAATCCCCATTCTAAAACATGATTTTTCTATGCCCATGAGAATTTAGAAAAACCCCGCGTACCTCTATTTCAAAAAATAATGGGTGATTCTTGAAGCCTATGGATTGGGGATCCGAATCATTAATCGATTTTGAAAACCTATGGTTGAATCTTGATTTATTTGGGTTTTTAGTTTGAAACCCTTGGGAGTGTTCTTGAGAATTTTTAGATGAATGTGGATGTATTTTGGAGAATTGGGGATTGAATTTCGTGTTTACGGCTGAATAAGGGTGGGAAAAGGACCATTTTGCTCCAAAAACGGAGTGTTTAAGTCACTTGAAACCATTACATAGGCACTGCATATGATATCGCCTATGTTTACATAGGCGCCGCCTATGCTATCGCCTATGTTTACATAGGCGCCACTTATGCTATCGCATATGCTTTCCAGTGGCTATGTGTGATTGGTTAGGTGATGCATACTACTTTGAAAGGCTATAACTTCTTGCTCGGGTACCGGATTTTAGCAAAATTTGTATCGTTGGAAAGCTATCTCGAAAACCTATCATTTTACACATAGTAGGCTCTCTAATTCGACATATTTAAAGAGACATGGTCGATAGAAGTTGACATAAGTTATAATGTCCACTTAAACTTAATCGATTGATGTAGTTTTCAACTCGTCCTTGAGTCAAAGGACCTCTACGGTCTAAATTCAAGCTTGAATGGATTTACATACTACACAAATAATTAACATGCCATATTGGCTTAGGATTTATGGCTTCAAGATTATCAACGCATCAGAATCATGGTCTATACTTTAGCCAAAAATACGAGGCGTTACACCTCACCAACCTCAAACCACCCAATAGGATATCTACACCTCCTACCTTACAATGCCTCAAACGGAGCCATACCAATGTTAGAATAGTGACTATTGTTATAGGCAAATTCATGAGGGGCAAGTGGTAATACCAACTACCACAAAATTGATTACATAAGCTTGCAGCATATTTTCTAGGGTCTGAATGGTCCTTTCTGCTTGCCTATTCGACTGTGGATGAAAATCCATACTAAAACTCTCCTTGGTCTCGAAACCTTGCTAAAAAAGTACCAGAAATGCATTGAGAACTGAGTACCATGGTTAGATTTAATTGAGATAGGTGCACTATGCAACTTTACAACCTTATGAAGGAATAACTTTGCATAGTCCTCGGCAGAATAATTAGTCTTCAGTGGAATAAGTGAGTAGACTTAGTCATCCTATACACGATGACCCAAATAAAGTCACACTGATTCTGCGATTATAGAATACCGATAATGAAATCAATATTGATTATCTCCTACTTCTACACCAGTAATTTAATTTCTTAGAGTAGCCCACCGGGCCTCATATGTTCTATTTTCACTTGCTAACACACCATAAACTTAGCCACAAAGTTGGCTACATCCTGCTTTATATTATTCCACTAATACATATACTTAAGATCATGATACATCTTGGTTGAATTGGGATGAACCGTATACCGTGACTCATGGGCCTCAACCAAGATCCTGCCTCGTAATCCATCCACGTCGGGAACACACAAGCTCCCTTGGTACCTCAAGATACCATTATCGCCAATCTCAAAGGCCATCACCTTCTGCTTACCCATATTATTCTTGATTTTCATTCGGAGAGAGTCTAATACTTGTTTCTCCTTTATTTTTGAACTAAGAGATGATTGTGCCACTTGTTTCACAAATACACCACTATCCTCATAATCCAAGAGATGAACTCCAAGGCTATCCAAATGGTGAATATCCTTCACCAATTCCTGCTTATCCTTATCCACATGAAAAAACATACCCATGGACAACGTGCAAAAAGCATCACCAACTACATTAGCCTTACCAGAGTGATAGTAAAGACTCATATCATAGTCCTTCAGCAACTAAAGTCACCTCTTTTGACTAAGATTAATCTCTTTCTAAGTAAACACATATTGTATGCTTTTATGATCGGAAAAGATATCCATATGCACTCCATATGAATAGTGATACAGATTTTTAATGCGGACACAACAGCCAATAGCTCCAAGTCATGAGTCAGATAATTTTTCTTATGCACCTTCAACTGTCTAGACACATAAGCTATCACCTTGCTATTCTGTATCAAAAAGATGCATCACAATATACCATAAATCCATCAGTGCCTTTGGGCAAAGTCAAGACTTGAGCCAAAGTTAGCTTATTCTTCAGCTTTTCAAAACTACCCTCACAAGCCTCAGACAACAAGAACTTTACCTTCTTTTGAGTCAGCTTAGTCAACGGCGCAGTTATAGAAGAGAAACTTTCCATAAACCTTATTTAATAACCAGCTAAACCCAAGAAGCTCTGAATATTGGTTAGAGTCAAGAGTCTAGACCACTTCTTAACCACTGCAACTTTTTGTGGAATGGCCATGATTCCTTCACTAGAAATGACATGACCTAAAAAAGTGGCATCATTCAATTAGGATTCATATTTTGAAAATTTGGCATACAACTGCTGAGCTTCAGGGTCTACAACATAGTGTGGAGGTGATCAGCATGATCCACCTCACTCTTAGAGAACATAGAATATCGTCTATGGACACAATGATGAATAAATCAAGCAACTATCAAAAGACTCTATTCATCAAATCCATGAATGTCGTGAGGCATTGGTCAACCCAAAAAACATAACCAAGAACTCAAAATGCCCATACTAAGTACGAAAGGTATCCTTAAGGATATCCATCTCCCTAATCTGTAACTGATGATACCCAGATCAAAGATAAATCTTGGAGAAAAATTTAGCACTCTGATGTTGATCAAACAAATCATCTATCCTTGGAAGAGGATACTTATTCTTTGTCATCACCTTATTTAACTGTTGGTAATCAATACACATCCAAAGGAAACCATTCTTCTTATGCACAAATAATACTGGTACACCTCACGGGGACATACTTGGATGGATGAAACCCTTGTCTAAAAGATCCCTTAGTTGCTCTTTAAGCTCTTTTTACTCAGCTAGATCCATTCTTTATGGGGGGAATAGAAATTAGACGAGTGTCCAAAACAAGATTAATTACAAATTCAATCTCCCAACCGGGAAGAACACTAGAAAAGTCACTAGGGAAAACCTCAAGAATTTATTCATAACTGGGATGGAATGCAAGAAAGGACTCTCCGAGTTAGAATCTTTAACCTGGACAAAATGATAGAAACACCCCTTGGAGATTAATCTCTAAGATCTAAGATATGATATGAACCTTCCATTAGGAGATAGGGAACCACCCTCTATTCAATAACCAGTTCATTAGGGAATTTAAAGATCATCTTATGGATCCGATAATCCAAAGATGCATAGCATAAGTTCAACCAATCGATCCCCAATATAACATCGAAATCAACTAAGTCCAACTTAAATAGATCCACCAAAGTATCTCGGCCACCCATAGATACCATACCCCCTATAGACTCTCTTAGACACCACAGAGTTGCCCACTAGGATAGAAAAAGAAAAAAGGTCCAAAACATACTCGGGATCAAATCCAAAATGCATAGCCAAAAATGGGGTCACATAAAAAAGAGAGGACCCTAAAGTAACAAAATTCGTAGATACCTCAGACTCCTGATGAGTATTGAGAGCATAAAGACAGTTTCAAGTAGTGCTTGAGCTAGAAGTGTACCCTTTGATGTAGGAGTTAAAGAAGAGGCCACTGGAACCTTATTTGCCCTAGAAGTAACTGGTTCCTCCCCTTCTGCACTAATCACGATGGTGCTGACCATAAATTTAGACCATTTCCCACCCTATTGCTGGCCTCCGCCCTATTCTCAAAACTAAAATTTCTTACTCTGCCTCTCACCAATCTCAGTTTGCTTCTTTATCTCCTCTTCAACCTAATGTATATACATAACTAATTTGGAGATGTCCATGTACTTGTTTAACAAGGAAGCCTTACTCTCAAGAATTAACTCATAGGACAATCCTGAAGTAAACTTTCTCATTCGACCCCTCATGTTAGATACCAGCTCAGGAGCATACCGGGACAACTAATTGAATTTCAAAAAATATTTCTTAACTGTCATTCTTCCTTGCTTCAAGTTAACAAATTCCTCCGCTTGCACCTTTTTCAACTCTTGAGAAATAAAGTGATCCTGAAATACACTAGAGAAATTATCCCATAAGGCAGAACCAGCATCTTCACCTCTAGACTATTCACATTATTCGTACCACTGGTACGCCATATCTTTCAGTTGGTAGGTAGCAAAATCTATATCTTTAACCTCTGAAGTATTCATAACTCGAAAGATCTTCTCTATCTCATTAATAAAACTTTGAGGATCCTCCTCAGCCTTGGTACTAGTAAACATAGGAGGATACAACCTCATAAATTGGACAATTCTAGTGGCCTTAGATAAACCCATAGCAGCAACAGTAGTAGGAACCAATTATTGTTATTGAGACTTACCAACTGAGTCAATAGGTTAACGAAGTTATGGAACTCAACATTAGTAACCTCCCTGGGAGGCTACCGAGTATAAGTATTGCTCTCAGGAGTAGGATCAATGGGAACAGGCAGGACTCTACAAGGACAATAAGATATAGTGACCCTTGATCGGGTTTAGACCTCAGAAGTCGGATAAGCTCCATCCACATTGTCCTCAGATGGGATGAAAGGAGTTCCATGGACATAAGATCTTCTTAGAGGCATGATCTAAAAAATTAACAGACAGAAATTAGAAGAATCCAAGAGCTTAGACTCTATAGCCCAAAATTAAGACAATAAGAAAGAAAAATATTCCTAAATGTCTCATAGCCTCTCTTTTATAAGTATGGCACTCTACACACCGATAAAAGAGACTCTACTAGATACGACTTTGTAGACACCCAATTAAATATGAACCTAGGCTCTGATACCAACTTTATCACAACTCAAACTAGGGCCTAGCCACGACGGGTATCTCAAGTACCACGTAGATAGAAGATAACCTCCTTTACCTAACCTAGTCAGCACAACAACCTCAAGTTATGAATTAATTCAAAACATCTAACAAAAAAGTGTAAACTAAGACAAATATTAATTTAAGAAATATCTAAACCAATCACCGAGAATCGGACAACCATCCTTCACCAAACCAATCCACTAAAACAACACTCCTAAGTTAAAAATAATCCAACAAAGCCTCTATAAAACCAAAATCAATAAAATGTTAGGATATCCCCCTACAATAGCCAAAATAAAGTTTGAGCAATGTCTAAGATACAAGTAAAAAAGACTACCAAATAAAGTCTTCTGAAGTATGGAATCTCACCACTTTAATGTCAACTCACGAACCAACTCAAACACCTAATCACTGTGCAGAAAAAGTAGAAAAAGTTTTGGCATCTATATCACATAGGGATACAGCATATGAAGATGATTAGTAGTTGGAGCGCTAGCATATAACTCAGGGATAGAGGATTAAAATAATGCCATCATTCAATACCAAGTCGAAGCATCATATACAATCACACATATACATTACTACTATATTAGAAAAGGGTTATGTTTCAACATGTATGCTTGTTGTTTATACAATTGAATCTAAGGGTATTTTTGTCTTTTCAATATAGCTGATGATGTGTTACAATACGTGTTACATCTTTATCCTGAGGTGGCTTTTACGTGTCGTTAGAGAAGGCCTTCAGCTATTTACTTGTAAATAATCCAAGGATAAAATTCTACTTCATCTTCTACCACACATCCACACTTTGGTTCTCTGGCTTTGTCTTTTCTCTAGGCGAAAGTTGTTCTTTATTGACAGGTATGTTTTTCTTCCTTTTTCACTTTTTTGCTATTTAAGTATAAATTAGGAAATGGGTGGTTTAGTTTTATTAAAATTTAACATCTTTATGCTTTTACTTCATCTCAAATCTTGCTGTGGAAACTTCATCATGTTTGATTTGGATTCTGAATCTCTGTAGCTGCAATTTTGACTTGGCTACTTCATAATTTTAGTCTCCGATGTCGCACTTCTAAACTGAATTTTCCGATGGTTTTTAGGGAATGGAGTATAAATTGAAAGTTTTGTTGAAATTAGAAAAATTGAGACAAATTAAGAGATTGGGTTTGTCGATTTTGTTGAATCTCAGCATGAATTAAAGAAAAAAAGTTGTTGAGATCCATCAAAATAGTGAGGTTCACATGGTCGGCTTCAGTTTGGAAAAAAAAAAGTAAGGTGAGAAAAGAAATTAAAATTTGTTTATTTTTATTTCATTTAGCTCTAAATTATGATAGGAAAGCAATGAATATTAGCTGATGTTTAAGTTTGAACTTCATGAATGAAATTAAGGGCCATGATTGATGAGTATTTTGAGGAAAATCTTTTCTTGCTTTAAAGTAAGTTAATCAGAAAATTGTTATGTTGCTAACATTCTCTGAAAATACTGCCGCACCCATGTCGAATCCTCTAAAAATATACTATTTATGATGGATCAAACACGCACCCGTCAATATTTTTTAATAGTCCAAACAACATAATAAAATTGCATATATAAGGAAGATATATGATCTAGCTTTCTAGGGGGAATATCATTCGCAAAGAAGAGAATTGGTGCAACACCATCTTCCTTTCTATCTTTACACTATCTTCTCTTTTGTATGTACATTTTTTTGAATTCTATCAAGTCATTTCCAAAAAAATTAGTGAGAAAAAAGAGAAACTAATCATACAAAACTCACTTTAATGGCATCTATTTGTAGATCTTATCAATATGACTAAGAAAATAAAAAGACGAATGTTATCTGGTATAATATTGTTGAAGACTATTTTTAAACTCAAGCTACAATATTCAGGTGAACGTCTTGTATATTTGCCCCGTCCATAGTAACTATGTTATATTTATGAAATAATAAAATTACACCATAACGACTATAGCTCACCCTTCTGATGAAGAAAATGAGCTTGAATCTCAACTCATATATTGTTTACCAAATAGGGTAGATGTTTACAATTTTGCTCTCTACTGATTTTTATATGGTTTCCATTATAAGTAGACCTCAATAGTAAGTGAAGGAAAAAAATGAAGATGGTTATACTTGTATAAAACCCAACTTTAATAAACCGGCTTTTATGTGTTTATATCGAGTTCACTCGGCATTATTGACTTAGCACCTAGCACAAACCTCTATCAGTCTACTACTGCACCTATTACCTTCACCCCACAAGTGAAAATAACACCTGAATAATATTTGTTAATGAGTTTGGTGCCTTATTGTGTAACTGTCTCAACTTGGTTATAAAACTATTTGAACGCGGTACTTTTCATTTATGCTTTTCATAGGATACAACATAGTTGTTTGTACGATAAAAGATGTCACGTTTGAGATTACCATTTCGATGGCAAGAGAGAAATAAGACTTTTTATAAGGAGTAGTTGTTGTCTGAATTGATTTTTTTATTACTTCTCAGCTTTTTATGAAAAGGCACATCTCTAAAATTCATTTGGATTGTTTGAGCTTGAACTAATGAGAAGCCACAACTCTCAATTTAATGTAAGGGAAGAATACAATGTAGTTGCTTGATATATGCATTTTGTATTCAGTTGAAGAACCTACACAAAAGTGACTACCCCTGCCTATCTTCCCATCTGCCCCCAGTTCTCTATATGTTTCAGGTAAGTTTTACCATACAGAATGTACATAACTATTTACTTGAGAAGTATTGCAAAATATAAATAGTAGGATTTTTCACAAAACCTAGGGAGATGGAGATCTTAACTCTACAATATATGTACTTCTTTTAGATTTTATCTTGTGATATACTTTTTCCTTTAAGTATCTCCATAAGAAATCTTACATTTCTATATTTTGAACTTACAAAATTTTGAAGTTCTTATTATATGCTTAATGTCATGCTCTTGTAATTATATATAAATGTAAGAATATATTAAAGATCACAAGTTCTACCCCACACAAAAGTTCCTCAAAAGGAGTCTTGGCTAGTCCTAATAAAGAAACTATTGATTTGACTTGGCGGGCAAAGAAGGCCCGACTTATTACATCAAAGTGCATAGAAAGTAAACTCTCTTCCTACTTTGATATTCATTAACATTGACTTAAGATGTTCACTGTTTAATGTGCATACCTTTCCTTCACAATCCACTACCTTGTTCACTTGACTACATTCTCATCTCTGTTTTGCTTTTGCTGTCACTTTTTCATTTCCAGTAGTTGTAGAGACTATACATATTGCTTATTAACATTGTTTTCGAACAAACAGTGTTCTGGCTACATAATTCTACAAGCTATAAGCAACTTAAATAAGGAGTCTAACACATAAGTAATGTCTTTTGTTATATTACTACAGTAGTGGTTCCTTTCCATCAAACTGAATGTGCCTCTTATTTTCTAATTTACAAATCACTGAGCTTTATAGAGGGAATAAGAATACAAGAAAAGAAATGTTGGGAAATGGAAATTTATGAGGCTTGCCTTTCAAACTTACCTTTTGATTTTTATTTTGTTTATTAAAAGATAATTACTCTATCTTTGATGGGTAAGAGGATTCACAATGCTTTTGTTTACTATCTAGCTACTTCTGCATACACTTTGATCCTTTTCCTCTTTTTTCCCCGGGTACTTGTTGCTACTACATGCCGCCAACATACTACAAAGAAAGACAATGTACTGCCATATGTTGCAAACACACTACAAAGTAGTACATCCTAATATGTAAATAGTATGGCATGTAAATACGCAATGTAAACAATGCAGACACAAATGTTTATATTATATATGTAAATAAGCTATGTGTTTAACTAGCAAAAATGTCTCAACGTTGGACCCGTGCTAGCACGGGACACCACTACCTAGTACATATATATACATATATATATATATATATATATATATATATATATATCATGTAGGGATAATGAATTAGGTTTAGAATGCATTTAAAACCTTAACCTGGACTTTGTAGCATAACTGTCATAAAATAAAGCATCTACAAGCTATATGGTTTCATCTCTCCCCTAGCTGGAAGGGCCTCAGTGCGTGTGCCACACAGACCAGAGAACATCCATACTTGTTTATGTCTCTATGGGGACTCGAACCTCCCAGCATAATCCAGGAGACTTAAGCACCAATGTATACAATATGGGGGACTCGAACCTCCTATTCGTATATTTATTTTGGGGACTCAAACGTCCCGGTCATATAGACACTTACACCAGCTAGCGCAATTTTCAGTGTTAGTTCTTTGAACACTACTTTTACAGCCTAGCTACACATCACACTTTAAATCCTAATTAGAACATTCATTACACATACGCAACTATTATTCCAGTTACTTGCCAAAGGCATCCCGTTGGTATCATCATACTAACCCCTCTTGCAAGCGTACATCATACCATAACCATTATTACTCAACTTGGGACTCAAACCCATTGTCTAAACAAAGAATTAATTCAATTCAACATTTAGGGACTCGAACCAATTTAGCCAACTAAACCACCAAGGTTATAATTTAAATCAATTTATGGCCAATAAAGCCTTCATGAAACCATTTACCCAGCAACAACATTCTTAGGTCATTTCCTTAGTTCAAAGTACAATTTAATTCAATTAATGGTCATCAAGACCTTTACAAAGCCATTCATCCTTCATTAATGTTCTAATGCCAAGCATTAGTTCAAAACACAATTTAAACTATGACAAGATCATTCTCATTGACAATTTCATAAACAGGTTTAGGGCATACCATTGTTAAACCCAAAAATATCAAATTTAGGGTTAAAATAACCTATTTAGTAAATTACAATGCCCATATACCCAAGTGTGCAAAACTATTATCAAAACATATATCATCAAAATTTAAACCATAAGAAAACAATAATCAACATTATGCATTCAAACCCGTAACCATGGTTTTCAAAACTACCATTAATGACTCATGAATAATGCTCAAAACATATGATTTTAGTGAACTAACAATGAAAGAAAAGTCGCATGCCTGAGTTACAAAGATTCATGGAGAGAATTTGATCTTCAAGCCTCTAGATGACCACCTTGAAGAAACCCTAGTCTAATCTTTCTTGAGAAGTTTTTTGGAGAGTTTAAAGAGTATTTTAATCTTGCTAAGTGTTTTAATCTTTCTTGAGAAGTTTATGAGTTAACCCTTTAATTCGTCACTACAACATACGATTGGTACCATCAAGTCATCACCAGAAAAAAAGTAGGACACTACCCTCTGTCTAACTTATGACTCATTTGCCTCACTTATCACTAGACCATACGACTGGTAAGATCTAGTTGTATCTAATGCAAAATATCAAGGTCTAGCCAATGGACAACATACAATTGGACCCTAACCCTTTTGTCATATGACCATAAAATTTGTATGGAGTCTCTCATAACTAGGATAACATTTGGACAACAACACACTGACCAATATATGACAAGGGTCCCTAGACCTGCCTCCATACCATACAACTTATGGTGTGAGTCGTAAGATGAATAGAAAGTTCAAAACTCAAGAATTTTACAAGGGCCTATATTCGGGGAGTTTTAATGTCTCTATGTTAGCACAAGAAGGTCCAGTTATCAATGATTCCTTGTTTGCACTTAGGGCAGACACGGAATATTAAAAATAAAAAAAAGGTAACTCTATCCGATATTAAGAAGAATCTAGATAATTACATTGCTAAGAAGATAAAAAAGTTTGCTAGTGTGTTGTTAGACTTGGTATGTGAGCTAAACACTAGAAGAATGCCTTAGAAGAAAGAGTTAAGAATCAAGAACATGAGCTGATTGATTTAACTCTTAAAATTTCTGAAACTAAAAAGTTGTTCATAAAGATGAACTCTAAAAATTAGAGTCTTATGCATAATCTGAAGAAAGTAAATGGTATAGATGGAAAATAAAAGAAGAAAGCCTCAAGGCACCATATTGATCTTGATGAGAAATCAAAAGCTTTACAAAAACACCTTAGGACAACACTACATAGGAATGAAGAATTAGAGAGGGACCTATTCCATTTGAAAAGAAGAGTTGAACAAGTCTCTAAATTGGAATACTTCCTCACTAATCCTTTCTGACCTAACTAGTCAAGGTGTAAATGACGGTAGAGGTATAGGATATTAAGGGATACCAAGGGTATAGTACTAAGTTAGAACAATATGTACCTAGTTTACACCATATGATCTATGTCAGGTATCCTTGGTAAACTAGGTACATATTGTTCTAACTCAGTACTATACCCTTGGAGGTATACACCCATGGAAACAACTTTGAAGATGTACAGATGTAATAAGAACAAAGTTGGAGATTCATTCAAGCTAGAGAGGGGCCTGGTCCCATCTCTCAGGTTAGTATATTATATGTGCAAATTTTTTTTTGTGTGTGAAGAAAAACTGCATCCCTCCTATCTTGGTCACAGAATAAAATTATCTTGTTCAAAAAAGAAAAGTGAGTAAGATAAGAATCTGATATAGATCATATCTTATTTCTCCTGGAAACCCTTCCTAGTGTCTATTGTTCCCTTAAATCCAGCTAAAATAACTTTTTCTTCCATCAAAAGAAAAAAACAAATCCCAAATAGCCTACTAAGAAAAGGACCTTTCTGATAGCTGAAACTCTCCTATTCTTGTTGTTTAATGGATACTGAGCTTAGTATTATGACAAATCCCTTCCTAAATCTTCCTAAAAAACATTCATCTTCTCCTATTCTTCCAAAGCTTAACTTCTTTATCACTTAACCTGTCAATAAAGAATCATTTATAAATCTTTAAAATTATTCTGATAATGATGTGATGGATGAAACTCAGGTCACTGAAAAAATTATCTTGTTGTCAAATAGTCCAGGAAAGAGCTTAGTTGATCACAAGAAAGCCCATGTTAGTAAAACACCAAAAATTTTTGGAAAATAGTCTAGAAGTTTTACTAAATGTAGCTGACTCTTGAGGGACATTGTCCCAAGAAAAGAAAAGTAGTTGAACGAGAATATATAATCACTTATACTAGAAGACAGAATGGGGAGAAAAATGAGGTCATATCTAAGAAAGAAAGAAACAGGTTCTTAAAGAATCAAAAGGTTTTAACTGGAAGGATTTTTTATTCAAACGTGCTAGTGGAACCTAGTATAGTGGAACTTGTTGAGCTGATTAAGCATCAAGGGTGGATGCATCTCCTAGAAGAACCTATTCCCACTATTTTTGATAAAATGGTCAGAGAATTCTATTTTACTTTAGGTATCTCAGAAGATGGGATGTATCTAACTGGATAAGTCTAAGATAAGATGATAAAGCTGAAAAGGAAACACTTAAAGTATTCTGGAAGTTCCTATATATAGGGCGAGAACTGTCTCCATGCAGCTACCTTCAATAGAATTCTTAGCAAATGCATTCAAGGTCAATGGGAAATCTATGGTTGCAGTAAATAGGAAATCACTCAAGAGTGAGTTTCAATCGGTCTTTGACTTTGTGAACAAGGTGATTATGCCTAGGTCACAAAAGAAAAGAATTACCTCATTGACTAATTTGTATGTAATGGCATGCCTTAGTGACTTTGAATATATTAATCTACCTGCACTGATGATGGAACACATTCACAAATTGGTTTTTGGAAAGAATGAAAAACATGGCATGCCTTATGGATATTAGTTGAACAAGGTATTTGACCAGTTTAGTATTGTCTATAAGAATGGAACCAAAGAAACTGTGCTTCAAATGATTGGAATAAAGAAATTAGTCAACTATGAATGTGTTAAGTTAGGTAGCATTTATCAAAGGGATCTCAGCAAGAAAATAGAGTAAATAAAAGGCAATCTAGGTATCAGGGATGAAGAGATCAGCAAGCTTCAGGATACAATTCAACATCTCTTTAAAGGAATCCCGTGTGAAAATAAAATTCTTAAAACTGAGAATGTTGAATTGAAGAAGAGGGTGTCAATATTAACTGATGAGTTCCTTAAGTCAATTGTAGAGATAAGGCATCTCAACAACAACCTAATCCTACTCCTTCAAACTTTTCTTCCTAGTCCTTCACTTGTTAATCCTTCTTAATTCCTGTTGTTTTTTCCTAAGAACATTTAATTTATGAACTACAATGATACTTATCCTACTTATGAATGAATCTTTCTTTTGTGTGTTACATTTTTCTCTTTAAATTACAAAGTTATTCTTCAAGATAGTGTTTCCCCAGTGGCCATAAGTTAACTAATTTGTGCTTAAATTACTCTTGTTTTACTGTTCTTACTTTTCAATGATGCCAAAAGAGGAAATACTTACTGAGTACATATAGAAGAAGACCAAGTATTAGGTGTTCTAGGTGAATATAAATACTGTGGTAATAGCAGAAAAAGAAATAATGTGTTGAATAGATGAATGAAGGGAGTCATAATGATAGGGAAAGTATGCAAATGCACCAAATGAATGTGCATAATGACAGGGGAAGTTTTTTTTGTAAATGATAATAAGGGACCAGGTCCCTGTATTGCATGATGAAGGAAACATGATGATAGGGGGAACATTTATCTTTAGGCGGTAATCACATTAATTAAATATGAGGAATATACATTAATGCTCAAAATTGTATGATTTAGTTTATCATCATCAAAAAGAGGGAAATTTGATATATGTAGTTTTGATGATGAGTAGCTAAAATGCAAGGGACCAGGTCCCTGGATGTGCAAGGTACAGTATAGCTGGCATGCGTCATCTCCATAATTTTGTCCTCTTGTGTAACAAACTTGCAAATGTTATTTTGTATTGACTTGGACAACTGGTCTAATGATCTTTCAGGGCTAATCATCGCTTATCTATAAAGGGGAAGATATACCTCTTAATCAAATGGTTTTTGTAAATTCTAAAGAGTGAAATGAGGCAACAAAAACTCTATTTTAAGATTGCTCAAGCATTTCTCCTGTTCTTATCTTTATAGTATGATTAAAGAGTAAGCGTGTGGTTGTTCTTGAGTGCTGATTTGTAACTGAACTACTCATGCTATAAGAGTAGTGTTTTCTCATTGAGAGAGTTTCTTAGATAGTGTTACCTAAGTTTTGACACCAATTAGAGCTAATTAGCAAAGAGGGTCTTTGGTAGAGTTACGAAGATGAGCTTGTAGTAGAGTTATTACTAGCGAAAGGAACCTAGAGTTAGGTTTAGTAAAGGTTGTAATTAGAAGTTTGATTATAGTGGATTTAGAGGTGCTTGTGAGGGGAAACCATAGTTTTTCCCTTTCTTGGTTTCCACGTAAAAATTCTTATGTCTTTACTCTTCTTGCACTATTTCCTTCTTTTTGGTTCTTTTTGTGTATTTTTCCTGTGATTGACGTAGAGGGACCTGGTTTCTTACTATGTGGTGTAACCCCTAAAGGTTCCAATAGATTGACTTTGATATGGCAAATAACTTATCAGAGACTTCAACTTCTACTACATATATCTTAAAGCTTTCTTCGAAAGGGTGAACACTAGCATATAGAGTTTTCAAACACTATATGCTCAGAATCTACTTCAACATCCTTCACATCCAGACTTTTGTCAGTTTTATGATCTTTCCCTTTGATTTCCTCCATGACAGCTACCATGTCACCAGTCTGAACATTCTTATAATATTATTGTTTCTTATTAATTATAAAGTGTCATTCTTCTCCATGTGATGGACTGTATTATATCACAAATTCAACATCCAATATCTTTCAAAATTGATAGAAGCCAAGGCATCTATTGCTCGACTCTTAGCTCTAAGTATCTTCCCTGGTCTTCTTCTTCTTCTTATACAACTTATTTTGTTTGAGCCATATTATTCTCCATGGCTCGATAAAATATTCTTATTTGACTTACTTTGCCACACCAATAACATCTTAATGGTTTATTACTATAATTGTTCGATGCCTCTTCTTTTTTTCCTAGAAAGCTCGAGTGGCCACCTAGGGATGAGAGTAAGGTATATCTCTTAATTTTCCTTTACAGTTTATCTTGTTAGCTACAAAAGCATTTCCTTCCCTTATTTGACAAACACATCAACTAACTATTTGGCTAATAACTCTTGTGACAATAACAAATTCTTAAATTCTTCTAGCAATAGTTGTTGAGACCATCTTTTAATTGATGTAAGAAAGGGAATATATTTTGGTTTCAAACCACAAATTATATTTCTTTTTATTTGCACATCAGAGATAGCCTCATTGGATTTAATAAAGATATCTTAGAACATAAGTTCTTAATCTTCAAAAAGTACTCAGCAATAGAAAGATCACCTTGAGTGGTATTTGGGATCATTCTCCAATATCTATAGCCAAGCTTTATTCTTCTTGTTGAACTACTAATCAAGGGTTCTTTATATTCAATGAGCTAATTTATACCTTATAATATGATCAAACAAACTAGAGAAGATACATCTTTTTAGAATAAAATTTGTCTTTGTATTAATCTTCTTCCACTTCTTATGTGTTCCACTATTTTTGGTCCATCAGCATGAGGACTTATGTTACTCTCATTAACAATATCCCATAAATTCACCCATAAGGTATGATCTCAAACTTGTCTTCCATACCTTGTAATTGGACTGATTTAACAACTCTATTGTTAATCTATTAACTGACCACTTAAATCTACACAGGAAAACCAGTTGGATCTACCACCAATCTGATCTTGAAACAAAATTTAGAAGTCAACGTGTGGCTATGGCTCTGATACTACATAGAAAATAGTAGAAGAAAGTTATAGAGGGGGAAGACCTTCTGCTAGCCCAAGATTGTTAACTAAGATCGAAAGATTCAACAAAAGAGGATGAAGCTAGAAAAGAAAAAGTTTGTTATGGAAGAAGACTATTGATATGGATTAATTTGTGGTTGATTACAAATGATTAAGGCCATCCTATTTATATACTTGTGAGGGATGGTTCTAGATACTTCAAGATTAAGATGATTTTATGATATAATACAACTATGAGGGTGTTTGGATTGACTTATTTTTAAGTACTTTTGGTTTTGAAGCGCTTATTTTATTTTTGAAAGTGTTTGACAAAGATAAAAATACTTTTAAGCACTTCATTTGGACTTAAAAAGTATAGAAAAAAAGTCAAAAACCAAAAGTAGGTTACCTACATTTGGCTTTTAGCTTTTAAGTCACTAAAGCCCATCCAAACACCCCCCATCTACTTCTTTGGAACTTCTAGACTTTTTCTAAATATAAATATCAAAAAGGTTATATTATATCTAAAACAGTTGGGACCTTTAGAAAATTTCCTAGATTTCTAGTTTCTAGACATCATACAACTTGTGGGTACCAGTCGTGTGCTGGGGTATAATTGGTATGCTCTTGGTTATATGTTAATCAGTGTTGGTTGGTGGGTTGAATTAGTTTCTGGAATAGGTATGACTTGGTTAGTACAAGTCGTATGGTTGGTGACGGGTCGTATGGTTTGGGTTTTTCCTTCACTTAATCTGAGACTTAGTAACTTAGTTGGATCTGAGTTCGAGTGGCTCACCATGAGCTGTAAGATAGGGTACGAGTTGTACTACTAACTTGTATGGAATACAATGATCAAACCTCATTTGATTTTATTCTGCCAGCGATAAGATTTAAGGGTACTAATCATATGGTTGGGTATGACTTGGATTGGTTAAGTCGTATGGTGGATAGTGTTGGGTTAAGAAGGAGGCCTAGTGTATGAATGGTGGGTACCACTCGTATTGGAGGATACAATTGTCATGGGAGAGTCATACCATCTGACGAGAATTTTAAGTAGTTAAGTTGGGGGTAATCTGGATATTTCCCCACTTAGACACTTAAAGGCCTATGACTTATATCTCTATTGGGACATTATTTACCCTATTATTCAAATCATAAACACTTAGAAACTCTCTCTAATTCTCTCTAAAGCTCTTGGGTAAAGGAAGGCTAGGGTTATATCTAAAGGATCAATTTGGGACTTGTATGAGTGATTTCTCTCCATCTTCGTAATATAAGGCATAGACTTCTCCCTCATTGTTAGTTCTAACTAAAGGTATGTTTTAAACCATGTTTTCATGGCATGATTATTGTATGGTTTTGGGGTTTTCATACATATTTTGGGATTTTGGTATTAAATGCTTAGTTATGGTTTTTCCATGTTTTAATTATGTATTTACATGTTTTAATAGTGGTTTGGACAATTGGTTTTATGGGAATGGTTAATTGGTAATTGGAATTGGTTTTGGAAACCCTATGCCCCCAACATGTTTAATAAAATGCTTTTACTATATCATTGGACTTTTAATGGAATTATTGCATGGTACGGTTTAGTAATGAAACCCTAAATGGTTTAAATGGTTAGGAATGGATAAATGGAATGGTTTGGTGGTCATGGTTATAGTTAATTAAAATTCATTGTGAGGTACAATGAAATCCCCCAAGTAAACAAGATAATGCACAACTTGAGTGGTACATGAGATTACCCCAAGCAAACATAATAATGGATCACTTGCGGGGTACACGAGATTCCTCCAAGTTAATTTGATAATCTAATCTATGGGTACATGGGAGCCTCTTTTACATAAAAAGCTTGGCTAAGGACATTGCTTGCAAGATATAGCTGGTATGACGATACCACTAATTATGGACTTGGTTAATAATAATGGAATAAAGGTTTGGTTAGATGGTAATGGTTTTAATTTGGAAATAACGACGTGGTATTACAGTTAACCATAAAGGTGTGAGTCCAATGAACGGACACTAGAAACTCATGTTGGCCGACATGAGGGTTGATCATAGAGACCTATATGATACTATGAGGTACATGGGAATTCTCTAAGTACATTGTACATATGTATCATGGAGAGCGAAGGGTACTCAAAAGTCCCCTACTTTTACGGTATCTCTGATTCATGTGGATACACACATCGAGGCCCATCCTTGAGGTTACACTGGACCCATATAGACCGTGGATGGTTTCAGGATGGTTAAGCTATACATACCCAGGTTAATGGTTTTAAAAGCATGCTAAACCCGAGTCCCTTTCTCAGCATGGTTATATATATGTGTATAATTTGTATGTATATGGTTGGTTTACTTGGTTTTACTGGATGACATTATCTTATCCTTATACTGAGTTCGTGCTAGCGTTCACCCGCTAACCCATCTTTGGGCGGCTGCATCCCCACATGATATAGGAATTGGCCATTCTACTTCTCCTGCTTAGTGATAGAATTTGAGATCAACTATTGGATTGAAGTGGTGAGCTTCCATATTCTAGAAGGGTCCATTTTATATCATGGATGTCTTTACATACTTTAGTTATTTTATGGATATTGGTTTTGGCTATGGTTGGGGGAATGTCCTAATCGGATATTGTTTTTCTTTTGGTTAGAGGTTTATGTGACTACTATGGGTTGGAATGGACAGGATCGATATTATCGTCATCCTTAGTATTGGCATTGGTATTGGGGCTAATATCGTTGAACTGGATTTAAGATTGTCCCATTCTTTTATGTTATGTTATGGAAAGAAACTTGGTTTTTATATTGGTTTTGTTAGGGTTATTGGTTAGGTTTTGGATGGTTGGACTTATTTGGGTCGATCATGGTCATAGACCTATCCTAAAGTCTGGATTTGTGTAAATATGCTATCTCGTTATATGTTAAGAATTTATTCGATTCAGGGTATGCATTTGGATGGTTGGGTTAGGTATCAGGCGTGTTCCCCGGTCCTAGTTAGACTTGGGATGCCCATTACGACAAGGCCTCAGGTCGGGTCGGGTTAAGTTGGTATCAGAGCTTTGGGATCATGAAAATTAAGAGTCCACAAAGCCGTGTCGAGTATTTTCTATTTTAGGGGTGTGTAGCGCGCCACACTATAAGGGAGAGGCTACAAAGCATTTAGGAATATTTCACTTTCTTGGTATTCTATTTTCAAACTTTGTGTCAAAGTCCTACAATCTTCTCTAATCATGGTTTGTTCCCTTTTCAGATTATGCCTCGATGATCTGAGACACAAGGTAACTGTTCTGTCCCAACTGGGGACAATGTTGAAGGGACACATTCTACTCAGGGGATCCATACTCGGTCTCGGGGTCCAGTCCCTGATATTTCTGTAGTTCCACTAATTTCTACTAGTCCTTCACATAGTGATGTAACTAATGTAGAATTTTGCCAATTGATTTATGTTATTGCTCAATTGGTTTCTTCTTAGTTGAGCGGGATGCATCTGGTGTTTCATCTGTTAAGGCCACAAGGGTTGGACAGCTTATGAAGATGAATCCTTCTACTTTTACTAGTGTGAAGGTGAAGGAGGATCCTTAAGGTTTCTTGGATAAAATGGAGAAAATTTTTGGGGTGATGCAGTCCACGAATGTGGAAGGGCCAAATTTTACTACTTACCATCTTAAGGATATAGCATATCAATGGTATGAGGAGTGGGATAGGGTGAGAGGTGATGTTAAGGAGTCAACTTTATGGGAGACTTTCTTTAATGTTATTCTGGATCGTTTTATTCCTCAGGAGTTGAAGAAAGTGAAGGCAGAGGAATTTGTAAATTTAAGACAAGGGAAAATGTTTGTTAGGGAATATGTCTTAAAATTTCATCACCTGTCTAAGTATGCTCCAGAATTAGTGTCTGATATGAGGAAAAGGATATAAAAGTTCACTTCTGGACTGTCTCGGGATTTGATTCTAGAAAGTAAGACTACATTGCTGATCAAGGATATGGACATTTCCAAGTTGATGGTTCATATGCAACAAGTGGGGGAAGAAAAGAGAAAACAGGCTGAGTTTGAGGAAAGGCAAAGTAAGAAGTTTAGGTCATCTAAATAGGGTGGTGTTCAACGACAAGGTGGTCAGGACGGTGTTAAATGGCTAAAGAAGAATTGGGGGAGTTTTGGTTCCTTTTCTACAAATAGAGCTTCTTACTTGAAATAGTCAGATGATAGGCGCCAGCAGGGTGGTGATAATTTTCGGGCACAAGGTACCTAATCTCAGGCGAGTGTGGCTCAGTCGGCCTCATCATGCCCTCTTTGTGACGAGGGAAGGGATAAGTATTTCAAATATGGTCAGCTAGGCCATATACTCAGAAATTGTCCAGTTAGTAAAGGTGATTCGGGAGAGAGTAAGGCTTCGATTGCTTCATCTTCTACTCTTGCACCAAAGGGTGCTGTTTCTACATCTGTTTCTATTTTTGGTACTGGCGTAGTTCAGAATAGGTTATATGCTCTTGCTACTCAATAGGAATCTAAGGCATTACCTGATGTTGTCACTGGTAAGTTACAACTCTTTTCTCATGATATGTATTGTTTGCTTGATCTGGGTCCACTCTCTCTTATGTTACCTCATTTATGGTTGTATATTTTGGTTTTGATCCTGAGGTTATTTCAGATCCCTTTTCTATTTCTACCCTGGTAGGAGACTCTACGATTGCTAAGAGAGTCTTTAGGGGGTGTGGTATTTATTGGTGGTAGACAGAATTTGGTGGATTTTTTTAAACTTGATATGGTGGATTTTAATGTTATTCTGGGGATGGATTATTTACACTCTTCAGACGAGTAGGGTTGTCTTTAGGTTCTCTGGTGAACTGGTTATTGAGTGGAAGGGTGGTTCCCTAACTCCTAGGGGGGATTATTTCTTATTTTAGAGCTCAGAGATTAATCTCTAAAGGGTGTCTCTATCATTTCGTTCAAGTTAAAGATTCTAACTCGAAATGTCCTTCTTTACATTCGATTTTGGTGGTGAATAAGTTTCCTGTGGTCTTTTTGGATGATCTTCCTGGTGTTCTTCCTGATAGGGAGATACAGTTTGGTATTAATTTGATTCTGGACACTCATCCAATCTCTATTCTTCCTTATAAAATAGCTTCGTTTGAGTTGAGAGAATCAAGGAGCAACTTAAGGATCTTTTGGATAAGGGTTTTATCCATCCTAGTGTATCCCCTGGGGTGCACCGGTGTTATTTATGCACAAGAAGGATAGTTTTCTTTGGATGTGCATTGACTATCGGTAGTTGAATAAGGTAACGATTAAGAACAAGTACCCTCTCCCAAGGATAGATCACTTGTTTGATCAGTTACAGGGTGCCAAATTTTTTCTAAGATAGATTTTCGATCTAGGTATCATCAACTTAAGATTAGGGAGAAGGATATCCCTAAGACGACTTTTAGTACTCGATATGGACACTTTGAGTTCTTTGTTATGTCATTTGGTTTGACTAATGCCTCGGCGACATTTATGGATTTGATGAACAGGGTTTCAGGCAGTTTTTGGATCTTTTTATCATTGTGTTTATTAACGTCATTCTGGTTTGTTCTAACAGTAGGGTGGATCATGCTAATCACCTCTATGTGGTGTTGTAGACCTTAAATAAGTTTCTCTAAATGTGAGTTTTAGTTGAATGCTGTAACTTTTCTTTGTCATATTATTTCTAGTGAGGGAATCATGGTGGATCAACCAAAGGTGGCGGTGGTTAAAAGGTGGCTTAGACCCATGACTCCAACTGACATTCGGAGCTTCTTGGGTTTGGCTAGGTATTATAGGTAGTTCGTGGAAGGTTTTTAGACGATAGCTACCCCACTGACTAAGTTGACTCAAAAGAAGGTAAAGTTTTCTTGCTTGGAAGTTTATTAGGGGAGTTTTGAGAAGCTTAAGGATAAGCTAACTGTAACGACCCGAGATCCCATCCCGAGACGTCACACGGTGCTTATGACTCCGAAGGACCACAAGCTAATCCTTTACTGATATTTTTACCTTCACACTGCATAATATCTTAAATAAATGCGAAAACTAGCCATAAGGTTCAACACATCTATACATACTCAAATTGAAAACTGAATACTAATACATCCGTCTGAAAAGCCTCTATCTGTCTAAACTATGGAGTTGATGGGATATGTCCCCAACTAACTCTGTCAACAAAAAAAAATGAAGTCTAATACAATAATAGTAAACTAAGACTCATCCTCGAAAGAAGAAGACTCACTGCTACTGCTGCTAACTGGGACTGAACTACTGAGGATACTCTGGATCCTGTGCCTCTAAACCTATGGTGTCAAATAAAACACCATAGCGCAAATGCGTCAGTACAACAATGTACTGAGTATGTAGATAAGGTAAGGCTAAATGCAAAGGCTCATGCATGAACAATATCTTAACTGAATAATCATGAGAGTACCGAATGATAACACATAAATGAATGCACATACCATAATCACAATTATCACAACTCTAAATACTGAAACTCGGATACCGCGTTATTGCCATCTGAACTCACTACTAACACTAAGATACTGAATAACTGAATTATCTAATACTGATAACTGATTAATGGAATATACTCACATCAACCTCTCTGATAGATGATTCCGAAATATATTATCAATGATAAGAAAAGGATCATGTCCAAATCTGACAACAAGAATACTCAATATCATATGAGACTGAGATCAAGCCTATCTGATGAGAGATCTCTAGATATAGTAATAAGAATACTCAACTAAATCTGAGACTGAGATCAAGCCTATCTGATGAGAGATCTCTAGATATAGTAACAAGAATACTCAATTGAATCTGAGACTGAGATCAAGCCTATTTGACGGAAGATCACTAGATATGATAACAAATAACTATATATGAGACCAAGCCTATCTGATGGGATGGTCCATGAGTCAATGGAACTATCTGAGTTCTGAGTCAATGGAACTATCTGAGTTCTTCACTGAGATAGATGACTGTACCTCACAGTCCTGAATTCTGAAGATTGATATAGAAACTGCAACTGTGGGAAGTAGTTACTTAACCAATATGCCCCGACCTACCATAGGTAGGGTCCAACCTATAACCCCAGCTGGAAGGGTGTCAATACCGTGCCACGGGTAAAGACCTCTCTGGTAAAGCCTCTCTAACGACATAACCCTCGCAGGAAGTTGTCCTGAGGCAATATAATAGTCAAACCTCTCTGACGGTGACAACCTCTACTGATAGGAGACTCCTGCATCCTGCGCTGGCTACGCAGTTCTGGAGTTCAAGGATTGCTCCTAACGACTCGGCCTCTCTGACGGGAGAGCCGCCATCCCTTCCCTCGCTCGGTGCTAGCTTCTACTCCCAACTGAAAGACTCTGAACTGAATTCTCAACTGAACACAAACTGAGCTAAATCTGACACTGAGCATATTTCTCAAACGATCCGACTGAGTTAAACTGAATTCATATGGTTTTGTATCTGACGGAATACTACTGAATCACGGTATCAAACTGACGATACAGAGTTGAATAGATTACTCGGTCACTACCGAGGCCAGAACTGAACACTGGAATATTACAAGATCTGAGTTGAGTAAAACACTAAGGCTAGATTACTAGCGATACAGAGATTATCGAGATAAATGAGATTACTGAGATTTCTCAAGTTTTGTAACTGTCTGAGGATACAGAGTTCTATAACTCACTAATTTCTGAGAATCATGGCTTGACTGGGATTATCGTGAAACTGATAAGGGCTCTAGACAGCAGCTAAATTGTCGGGTATAAATACCCTAGGACTCGATAACATAAAAGTAAAACATAACCATTCTTTCACTAGTCATCACCACAATCATTTATTCATCATGAAAACCATTAACGCATCTCTTCAAGTAATAGGAAGTCATATCTTATTTCACCCTCACAATCACTAAGATATCACCTCAAGCATTTAGGGATTACCAACATCTATTCGTCATCACAATCACTAAAGAGTCCCTTTAAGCATTTCGGAATCATAAGCATATATTAGCATAGGAAAAACATACTACTAGATCGTACTCCATTCAACAAGGTCTTACATCGAGGAGTCCACACCTATATCGATCTTGACATGCATTTGAACATCACATGATTTGGAAGAAACTTCATACTATTAAATCACAACTTATTCATCAAGCACTTGGTATGTACTAAAGACTTAGTATATATCAAAGAGCACATAATTGGGGAAATTACTACTATCACATCTCCACTCGTTCACTATGGTCCTTCAACAAACACTAGATATGCACGGGTTCACACTTACTTAGGGATTTCATACTATCATGGTACAACTCATTCACTAAGGCATTTCATCAAACACTAGGCATGCATGGGTTTACACCTAATTGGAAATTTCATGGTACACATAGTTCTCAAGTCTTATATGTGGAAAAGAGTGTATATAACAACATGCCATACGTCCATCGACCTAGCTTCATTAACATTTCATCAACAATCATAACACATAACAATATCATAGAAGTCATTATTTTCATAAGGGTGTAGTATGTATTTGCCATTTAGGTCACAATTTAACTACAATACATGATTTCTAGTCTCTTGGGCATTTTATCAAACACCCTACATGCACAACTTAGGCATAGGTGTAATAATCCAATTACTCTTCATGAACAACCAAATTTACATGTTTCCAACTCATATAATATCATAGATTCATTCAAACCATATAAATATTCCATCTTAGAGATCTTTCAACATCAACAACAAGTACATAATCTATTTACCACACAAATACCACATACTATGGCCAAGGCTTGATAATCTTGTAGACAAACATGAATCCCAACTCAATCATAGCAAGAACATCAATTTCAACTCACAAGAATCATTAAAATTTATAAACATAAACCTTTGAGATTTATAAAAGGGTTACTTGAGCTTCTTAGATAAAAGGGATCCAAGAATCAATATCCGCATACCTTGGGGAAACTCTTTCCTTGAAAGCCTTTGGAGAGATTTCTTGATTTTTCCCTTGATTTGTCTTGATTTTACTTGAAGAATAAAAAGGGGATTTGATTTGAAAACCCTAGTTTTTTTTTGCTTGGTGGAAGAAGAGAGAAATAAGGCTAAAATCCGTTAAGTGGGTATTTATAGTGGTTGGGGAAAAAGGAAAAAAAAACAAAAAGTCCTTGGAATTTAAACTGAGAAATCCCAATTTTTCATGCTGGCCCGACGCGCCATAATCACGCCAACCCACTGGAATTTGGACAATTGGGAAATGGCTCGATGACGCAACGCGATGGCAATCACTTTACCACTTTGGTGCGAACTGGAATTACACCGCGATGTGGAGGAATCACGGAGGCTTGTTGGCATTTGACAATTGCCATTTTGTATGGCTCCGCGACGTGCCAGAGTTCCAAGAGGCACACTGTCTCACTAAAATAGCTCTAACTCTTCACCCGAGTGTCCGATTTAGGTGAATTTGGTATCGATGGAAAGCTTGTTCAATGCACTTCATGGAAAAAGTAGAAATTAGGAAAATTCCATACGATTCAAAGTATTTCATACTTGATAAGATATTTTTGAAACTTTTAGACTCCAATTTTTGCTTTACTGAATACGCTCTAAGGCTCAGACTGGAAGAGGACTTTGCAGGGTATTACACTAACTTCGGCTCTAGTTTTCATTTGCCTGAAGGTAATTAGGAGTTTATGGTTTATTATGATGCATCACAGGCGGGACTCGGTTGTATTTTTATGCAGCATGGTAAGGTGATTGCCTATGCTTCTAGGCAGTTGAAGGTACATGAGAGAAATTATCCTACTCATGATTTGGAGCTCTTAATGGTATGTTTTTCTTTGAAAATCTGGCGGCATTATTTGAATGGAGTGCACGTGGATATTTTTTCTGATCATAAAAGTCTACAGTATGTGTTCACTCAGAAGGAGCTAAATCTCAGGTAGATGATATGGTTGAAGCTTCTCAAAGACTATAATATGAGTCTTCACTACCACCCAAGTAAAGCTAACATGGTTGTTGATGATCTTAGCAGGTTATCCATGGGGATTTTAGCTCATGTGATGAGAAAAAATGAGAATTGATAAAGGATATTCACCATTTGGCTAATCTTGAAGTTCGTCTCTTGGGCTCCAATGATGGTGGTGTGATGGTATAAAAAATGGTTTGGTCATCTCTGGGTGCAAAGATCAAGAAAAAACAAATGTTAGATCCATCTTGATAAAAATCAAGAGTGATGTTGGTAGACAAAGAGTAATGGTATTTGAGATCAACGGTGATGGTACCTTAAGGTACCAAGGGAGGTTATGTGTTCCTGATGTCGATGATTTACGACAAAGAATTTAGTCTGAGGCGCATAAATCGCACTATGTTGTTCATCCCGGATTGACAAAAATGTATCAAGATCTCAAGAAAATATATTAGTGGAATAGTATGAAGATGGATGCGGCTAATTTTATAGCCAAGTATATGGTATTGAGCACATGAGGCATAGAGGGTTGTATCAGGAAATTGAGTTGCTTGAATGGAAGTGGGAAGTAATCAATAGGGATTTCGTTACCGTTCTTTCTCAGTCTCGAAACCAATTTGATTCGATTTGGGTCATCGTGGATAAGATGACAAAGTTCGCCCACTTTTTACCGGTGTGGACTAACTATTCGGTTGAGGACTATACGAGGTTTTATCTTCAAGAGATTGTAAAGCTGTATGGGGTACCTATTTAGATTATCTCTAATCATGGTATGCTAGTTTCATCTCACTTCTGGCGGTCTTTTTAAAAGGGGTTGGGTACTAAGGTTAGTATGAGTACGACTTTTCATCCACAGATGGATAGGCAAGCAAAGAGGACTATTCAGACATTAGAGAATATATTTCTTGTGTATGTGGTTGATTATGGTGGCAATTGGGTTGAGCATCTACCTTTGGTAGAGTTTGTTTACAACAATAGCTATCATTCTAGCATTGGGATAGACCCTTTTGAGGCATTGTATGGTAGGAGATGTAGATCTCCTATTGGTTGGTTAGAGCTTAGTGAGGCTAATATGTTTGAAATTAAATTAGTTTATCAGGCTACAGAGAAGGTAAAGGTGATTCAAGATAGGCTTAAGGTTTTCCAAAGTTGCCAAAAGTCCTATGCGGATGTAAGGTGTAGATATTTGGAGCTTGAGGTTGGGGACAAGGTATCTTCCATGAAGGGAGTGATGCATTTTGGGAAAAGGGGAAGCACAATTCTCGGTATATTGGTCCTTATGGGGTTTTGGGTAAAGAAAGGTTAGGGTTTCATCTAGAGGATCAATTTAGGGTTTGAATGGGTGATTTCTCTCCATCATCTTCGTAATCTAAGGCATGTACTCCTTTCTCATTGTTAGATTTAACTAAAGGTATGTTTTATATAATGTTTTCATGACATGATTGTTGTATGATTTTGGGGTTTTCAAATAAATGTTGGGGTTTTGGTATTAAATGCTTAGTTATGGTTTTCCCATATTTAATTATGTATTTACATGCTTTAATGGTGGTTTGGAAATTGGTTGCATAGGAATGGTTAATTGGTAATTGGAATTGGTTTTGGAAACACTATGCCCCCAACATGTTTGATAAAATGCCTATGATAATGCTTTTAGTAAATCATTGGACTTTTAATGGAACTATTGCATGGTATGGTTTGGTAATGGAACGCTAAATTGTATAAATGATTTAAATGGTTGGGAATGGATAAATGATAAGGTTTGGTGGTCATGATTATGGTAAATTAAACTTCTTTATGGGGTACAAGGGAATCCCCCAAGTAAACATGGTAATGAACAACTTGCAGGGTACATGGGATTTTCCAAACAAACTTAATAATGGAACACTTGTAGGGTACACGGAATTCCCTCAAGTTAACTTGACAATGTATGGGTACATGAGAATCCATTTTACATAAAAAGGTTGGCCAAGGACATTGCTTGCAAGCTATAGTCGGTATGGCGATACCTCTACTTATAGCCTTGGTTAATAATAATAGCATAAAGGTTTGGTTGGATGGTAATGGTTTTAATTGGGCAATAATGACTTGGTACGATAGCTAACCGTGAAGGTGCGAGTCCAATGGACGAACACTAGAAACTCATGTTGGCCGATAGAAGGGTTGGTCATGGCGACCATATATGATACTATAAGGTACATGGAAATCCTCTAAGTACATTGTACATATGTATCATGGAGAGCGAAGGGTACTGGGAGTCCCCTACTCTTATGGTATCTCCGATTCGTGCGGCTACATGCATGGGGCCCGTTCAGGGGGTTACACTGGATCCATGTAGCACGTGAGTGATTTTAGGATGGTTGAGCTACACATACCCAGGTTAATGCTTTTAAAGGTATGCAAAACCCGGGTCCCTTTCCCGGCATGTTTATATATATATGTATGTATATATATATATACACATACACACACACACATATACATATATGTATAGTTTCTATGCATATAGTTGGTTTACTTGGTTTTACTGGATGACATTATCTTATCCTTATACTGAGTTCATGCTAGCGTTCACCCGCTAACCCATCTTCGAGTGTCTGCATCCCCACACGATGCAGGAACCGACCATTCTACTCCTCCTGCTTAGTGATCGGATTTGGGATCAGATATAGGATTGAAGTGGTGAGCTTCCATATTCCAAAAGACTCCATTTTATATCATGGATGTCTTTACATACTTTGGTTATTTTATGGATATTGGTTTTGACTATGGTTGGGGGCATGTCCCAACCAGATATTGTTTTTCTTTTGGTTAGAGGCTTGTGTGACTTCTATGGGTTGAAATGGACGGAATCGATATTGATGTTAGCCTTAGTATTGGTATTTTTGTATTAGTATTGGGCTAATACCATTGAACTGAATTTAAGATTGTTCCATCCTTTTATGTTATGTTATGGAAAGGAACTTGTTTTTTTATATTGGTTTGGTTATGGTTATTGGTTGAATTTCAGGCGGTTGAACTCGTTTGGGTCGGTCACGGTCATAGACCTATCCCAAAGTCTGTGTTTGTACAAATGCACTATCTTGTTATATGTTCGGAATGTATCCGACTCAGGTTATCGATTTGGATAGTTTGGTTGGGTATCGGGGGTGGTCCCCGATCCTGGTTGGACTTGAGATGCCCATTACGACAAGACCCCGGATCGAGTCATGTCAATATCTTTCTAGATTCTTTTACTAGAATTACCTAAAATATCTAGATATTTCTTAAAATAAACTTTAATATTTTTTACAAGGACCCATGAAAATAAGAATAAATTCTATATATATTCTATGTTTCCTAAATGTCCCTTGTGAAATTATATTGGTGTGATGTTGTTATATCAATTGGCTGAAGGAATAGTGAGAGTAAAGAGAAGGGGGTCGTTGGGACAGTATACTCAAAAAGGGGTGGGTGGATATTGAGTGGCGCAGGGTTGAGGTTTCAGTTGCCCCCTTTTTTTTATTGGGCAACACAGTTGCCCTTTTATTATGTGGTCACAAAGAAAGGATTTCCTAAAAGCCAAAAACCAAAGAAAAGGGCAAAAAAGAAAGAAAAAGAAATTGACCGGCAGGAAAAAGAAAAAAAGAAAAAGCAAAGCTAGAATTAGTAGAACAGTGATACAGCAAATAGATAAACAATACAGATGCATCTATATATATAGAGAGAGAAGAAGCACAATAATAAAAAAAAATAAAAATTAAAACCCTCTCTCCCTCATCATTCTCTCTCTCTATCTCAGCTAAGACATCGAAGAAGTTGAATAGCAGCAGCGAAGCAGAAGGATTCTCATACTTTTTCCTTTGTATTTTTCTGTGGTGTACTTTTTTTTTTCTTCGTCTTTCGTTTTTGTTTTATTTTCTTAATTTTCTTTCATTTATGTTATTGTTGAATCTGAAAATATTATCATCATCTGCAGCTAATGGATCCATTCGATTATGTTTCGTCCATAATCGAGCTTCGTAAAGGTCTCTCTCTCTCTCTCTCTCTCTCTCTATATATATATATATATATCAGATCTTATAATTTCGTACGCTATCTCTGGTTGATTTGTTGTTTTATTTCTGTGTTTATTGTTCATTTTTTTTTCGTAGAGATTCATGGAGATCTGCTGATATTATTTGTCTCGAAGCAATTAAGTTTTTTTCTTTTAGTTTAATATTGTTTATTAAGTAAATATATAATTTTACGTCTTTTTGTGGTGATTTGCGTGGTTTATTGAAATGATTTGTTAAACTGAGGTTTAGAAGATTCACTGTTGCTTTGCTGGATGAGGATTTATCACTTCAATAAAAAAAAGATGATCAGTTTATTGAAATAATCTGCTTAAAGAAAAGGTCTATTGAACTTCAGGAATCTTGTTATTTGGTTTAAACATGGGAGATATATGAACTCAATTGTCAGGGATCGACTCTTAGCCCGTTTTTGTTTGCGGTGGTGATGGATGTGTTGACGCGGCGTATTCAAGGTGAGGTGCCTTGGTGTATGTTTTTTGCTGATGATGTAGTTTTGATTGATGAGATGTGGGGAGGTGTGAATGATAAATTGGAGGTTTGGAGATAAGTAGGAGCAAGACTGAGTATATGGAATGTAAATTTAATGACTTGAGGCAGGAGAATGATTGGGTAGTGAGGCTGGGGTCCCTAGTTGTTTGTAGGAGGGATAGTTTTAAGTATCTTGGGTCAATGATTCAGGGGAATGATGAGATTGATGAGGATATTTCCCATCGTATTGGGGGTAGGATGGATGAAGTGGAGGCTCGCTTCGGGAGTGTTGTGTGATAAGAAGGTACCGCCCAAACTGAAAGGCAAGTTCTAAAGAGTGGCAGTTCGGCCGGCTATGTTGTACGGAGTGGAGTGTTGGCCAGTCAAGAATTCTCATGTTCAAACATTGAAGGTGGCGGAAATGCGGATGTTGTGTTGGATGTGTGAGCTTACTAGGGGTGATAAGGTTAGGAATGAGACTGTCCGTGAGAAGGTTGGAGTGGCTTCGCTGGAGGACAAGGTGCGGGAAGTTCGGCTGAGATGGTTTGGGCATGTGATGAGGAAGGGCACAGATGCCCTAGTTCGTAGGTGTGAGAGGCTAACTTTGGATGGTTTCAGGAGGGGTAGGGGAAGGCCAAAGAAGTATTGGAGAGAGGTGATTAGACGTGACATGTAGCAGTTACAGTTTACCGAGGATTTGACCCTAGATAGGAAGGTGTGGAGGACGCGGATTAGGATAGAAGGCTAGTGCATGTGGGGTGCCTTTGGTACGTTAGTGTAGGGTATTACTGTGTGGGTGTCGTATCTTCGTTGTGCCATCTCGTTTCATGCTTTTATTATGAATTTGTTTATTATTCTTTGTCTTGAGCTGGGGGTCTATCGGAAACAGCCTTGTTACTTTTCCAGATGTAGTGGTATGGACTACGTACATCTTACCCTCCCTAGACCCCACTATGTGGGAATACACTGGGTTTTTTGTTGTTGTTGTTGTTGTTGTTGTTGTTATTCTTGAAGATGCTATGAGCGCAATTACTTAGTATTGGAATGAAATGGATATGATATGGATTGGGTGGATAAGGGGATTCATACATCTGATTCGACGATCAGGGGGTTGTTGATTGAAATAACTTAATATACTGAAATAAAAGTTTAGATGAACCTACAGATGATCTTGCAATGAGTTAGTATTATCAGACCACCTAAAGCTATTTGTCCATACTTGTGTTTGTTCCTAATATGGGCAATATCTGATTTTGTTTGAAGTGATAAGGTCACATTTACATAGATTATTGTTCTCGGCTTTTGAACAGTGAACACTTATTGGTGCTTATGATTATTTTTTATCTTGCCCTTTGGACTTAAAAGATGTTGATAAATAGAGTTAAGTTTGTAAGTAAGTTTTTTATTTTCTTCTTTGGCAGGGTTTGGGTGACATTGACTGCATAGTTACACCATCTTATAATTAGAAGTTTAATGACGTATGTAGTGACCCTCTTTTCTTAACCAACTAACAAGAAAAAAGAAAAAAAGTATAACGAAGAAAAAAGAATGAGCTTATCAGGAAAAGGGACTCCTACCTGTGACAAAAAGCTAACCTTAGCAAAAGCGACAAGCTTGAATCCAAATGCCGCAGAATTTGTACCCTTTGCACTCAGATCACCCTCAGGTAGCACTAGCAGCACCGATGCATCAAAGTTTGCTAATTCCACTATAACTCTGGGAAAAGCTGTACTGGATAGATCAGAATCATCTGCTTCAAACAACTCAGATGATGAAGCCCACCAGTATTGGCGTCGCCAGCTCCCGGATGATATTACACCGGACTTCAATGTCATGGGAGAAGAAGATTCTCATGGAATCAGCAGTCTTCCATTTTCTAGATTATCAGCAACTGATGTCAATGAAGCATCAGTATTTCCTGCCTCAACTGGCAGTGGGTTCATGTTGAAGGACCAGCAGGAGTTATCTCCTAACTGCATTAATGGGACTAGTTTTGTTGAAAAGACAGGATATCCTGTTAAATCTTTTGGTGAAGATGCATCCTCAGCTAGTTTTCATCTGCTTTCTAAACCCTGGGACAAGCCATCTCTGACCAATGACCAGCCTTTTGCCAATATTAGGGAGGGGCCTCATTATAATGGGAATTCAGGAAACAGCTTCTTTGCAGACATGATGAATGAGCAACCATTTTTTGAAGCAGATATAAATCCTCTTGAGTTTTTGTCCTCTCAGTTTCCTGGTTTTGCTGCTGAAAGTCTTGCAGAGGTGTACTATGCCAATGGAGGTGACTTGAATCTGACAATTGAAATGCTTACTCAGCTTGAGGTGTGGTTCATTTTCTTAATCTTTGTGGATACAGTAGCGTAGAATTGTATAAAGTTTTGAAAGGCAATTGGCTGTCTAATCTTCAAGAATTGATTTGTTAGGTTAAAGTTACTGCAGTTATATTTATCAGTCTGGGCTGGAATAGGTTGTCTAATTGACTTACTTTTCACTCATTTTTTTTTTCCAAAAAAATCTTTTCTGAGTGATCCAGCTTTTGGGAAATAATATTCAGTGATTAGAATTATTTGAGCACCGGTCCTCATAAATTAAATAATTTAGATTTTCTCCACTCATGATGTTTAAGCATTCTAGGTTATAAATGTCTAGAAATTCAATTATGTGGTAAGTTTAGTCAATCAGCTGCTTATAAAAAAAGTTCAATCAAGTAGCTACCGTCATTGTGTCTCAATGTCCTAGTAGCCTATGTCATTTATGTGTTATTTAGATTGTCTTGAGTTCGAAGCACATAATTTTTCAGAGGATTATACAAATAGTTAGATTTTCACTCAAATTAATTGCACTGAACAGAATAGCGGTAATGGACATAATATAGGGAATGGTAAAACTTCTGGTCATCTCTCTGATAGTTTTGAAGATTGATTTTCAGTTGGAGATGATTTTCAATTGGAGACTCTGTTTTCGTGGAACCATTAATTACATACTAATGGCTCAAAACTCTTTTATTACAGCTTCAAGTTGATGGTGCATTGAATCAAAATATGAATTCAAAAGCCTTGTCTGCTCCAAATCTTAGTGCTCTGGATTTCCCTGCTCTCTCTGTGGCAGAAAATCAAAATAACAGCCTTAAGTACTCTGGCACTGATGTTCAACAAAATGTCAATCCCTATAGGTCTTCTGAAAAAGAGAGCACCTTTCTGTTTAGATCTGGCTCTTCCATCCCTTTTCGAGGTGCTACAGATTTTGCATCTGCTGTCAGAAAGATGGCATCTCAGGATTCTAGCATATGGAAGTATGATAGGACTGGAGTAGCTGAGGGTAGTGTTGGATCAAGTAGAAATTCACCTGCATTGGCTAGCTCTTACAATGGTGGGCAGAGTAGAGGAGTTTATGGTGATAGGTTGCAGAGCCGAGGTTCCACACGTGCAGCTCCAGTATGGCTTGAAACTGGAGAATCAGTTGGTAATTTTTTCCTGAAGCAGACAATATAATTATTGAATGTTCATTGAGGAAAATAATTTCTGCCCATCTATGTGCTTTGACTTCGTTAAGATTGCAGCAAATATATATTCTGAAATGCGGGAAGAGGCTCGTGACCATGCACGCTTACGTAATGCATACTTTGAACAGGTATGTAGAATACATGATGATTGCAAAGGTGGATACAATGTGCAAATGTGAACTCACTTCAATGTTCATTTGTATTAGTAATTGAAGCCACAAGGGCATAGTACTTTAGAGGTTTAGACCTTCGGTAAACCCAAAAAAGAAAGAAGTAAGAAGTCCATGAGGCATGATGGATACATGTATCATATACATGCAAAGGAAATTAACTTGGAAACGACCAAGAATTAGTGATGATCCTTGGAAAAGCTAACTGTAGATGCTTCGGTGCTAACATGAAGTCAGAAGTGTTACCTTCTTCCTTTTTTCTTTTTCTTTTTTTTTTCGATATCAGAGAAATCCCCTGTAGGCTTCTGGCTCTAGGTGGTGCACTGGTTTGAAACTACGGAGAGTATTGGCCCCCTCCTCTACCCTCCTTCCAGTTTAAACACCAGGCTTTGTGTGTGGCAGTATCGAACCCGTGATGTTTGTCTAGCCCTCGCATCATATGTTGTGTCTTTACCACTGAACCAAAACCCTTTTCCTTTTAAATTGGAAGTGATTGCATGCGCTATGCCCTTAATCATGACCTAGGTAAAGGAATTGGAGAGTGCACTTCTTAGATTTTCATTGTATTCTGATCTCACTGGACATTCAAATAACATATTGATCTTCTGCCTTGTATATTCTTCCACCTATGATGTCCAACTTCTATACGATTTATTTTGAGATTAAATATAGCGCATCTAGGTTCATTAACATCTACTTAACTTGGTTACTTTTCTTTTCTAAACCAATTTAGTATCATTAGATACACGATTCTGTCATGGTTTTCTATTATTGTTTTGTGCCTATATTCTTCGGCATTCTACTGTTAGCTAATTTCCTGTTGTGAGATAAAAATCACTTTGATTGCTGGATATAATTACATGCGCACTTTTTAGCTTAGAGAAACAAATTGTGTAGTCTTCCTTGGTACCACTATGAAGCAAAAAAGGTTGTTCAGGAGGAGACACAGTCGGTTAAATTCTGTTAAAGAAATTATAAAAACATTTTAAGTGTGTTAGCTATAATTCTATTACGGCTGTAGAAATTGCAAAGGCCATCTTATTATATGGTTATCATAATTTGTTGTCTGTTGCACCTGTGGAGTTTATTTTTTAGCTTCACTGCATGATGATGTGGGATTGAGAATCATTGTGGCAGGGATTTACTCTATGATCATGTCAAGTAACTTGGCTCTCTTATGCTACACTACCAGATCCTTAATCTATGTAACTGTGTCTCTGAGTAGGCTCGTCAGGCATACCTTATTGGTAACAAGGCTTTGGCCAAAGAACTGAGCGTCAAAGGACAGCTTCACAACATGCAGATGAAGGCAGCTCATGGGAAGGCTCAAGAATCTATATATCGCCTAAGGTCTGTTTTTTTATCTTCCACGTCTATGATCTGGCACTTGTTTTGAGACGAGGGTCTATCGGAAACAACCTCTCTACCCCAGAACGATACGGGTAAGGTCTGTGTACATCCTACACTCCCTAGACCCCACTTCTTGTGGCACTGGATATGTTGTTGTCTATGCTCTGGCACCCTAAGCTCTTTCTACCTACGTTTTTATATGATGATGACGTCCTTTCAACAAGATTTTCGAACTCTAGAATTCTCTATCATCACAATCTTCATTTCACACACCAACTTTTCAAATTTTCTGCTCTAGACGAAATCATACATCTTCCTATTGATTTCTAGCATTTTCCATTCATGTGCTGCTTAGGTAGCATTTACAATTGTCAGGGGCTGTGATTCAGCTTCCTCATTGTGCAACGACACAAAATGACAGTGAGGATACTAACGTTGGACATTCATGCTAATTGAGCTTTTTGGTGACAAAACATAAACTCAGCTGATAAAGTTTTGTGAACCCCCCCACCAATTACCTCCCACCAAAGAGAAAAAAAGGCTCTTTGCCTTGCAGATATTGTTTAATATAGAGAATTTTTAGGTGTATTCATGTACTTAAAATTCTTTGCAGGAATCCAGAGATGCAGGGAAATGGGAGAGGACAAGAGAGAATCATAGATCTGCATGGTCTTCATGTTACTGAGGCTATTCATGTCCTAAAGCGTGAGCTGTCTGTGTTGAGGAATGCTGCCAGAACAGCAGACCAGCGAATACAGGTTTACATTTGTGTCGGAACAGGACACCATACAAAGGGTTCGCGTACTCCTGCTAGGCTTCCTATTGCAGTCCAGCGTTACCTGCTAGAGGAGGGCCTTGACTACTATGAGCCACAACCAGGGCTTCTCCGAGTTGTAATATACTGAGTTGTGAAGGTACAGTAGTTTTTGACACATCATTACCCTAGAAATTCCATCAGACGAGGAAAAAGAAAAACAAAATTGTTGTACCTGTAAATGGGAGGAACGGATGATTAGTGCAAATTCTGGAAAGGGAAAATGAAAATGTGAAAAAAGAAGTGGAAGAAAATTGTATCATTAAGATTTAGTTGTTGGATAGGAGGATACATTTTGTAGCTTGCGGGGACTTGCATCGGCCCGCCTTCGATTTTGTAACTTTTGTTCTTTCTAAGATTCCTTATCATTTTGATTAGCCGATGTAACTGATAGAATTATTTCACGTGAAAGCTGAAATTTGCCAAGTCTTTTAATCTCTCTGGATCAACATTTTTACATCATGCTTATTGTTGCAGGGAGTTTGGGCTAATACGTCCCTCCAATTTTATCATTTTATGTGTGGTTTTGTGGAAATTTAGATCGTAGCTATAGCCCATCGGCTTCTCATGGTTCTGTTTTTCCTGGTTATTTCTTGTTATCCCCAGCCTATCCAGGAAGATAAACAGCATGGTTCTAGCTCAAACTTCCAAACCTATCTATTTACTAGGGTAGTATGCAGTTTTACCTTTATTTGATACAAAAATCAATCTATTGATGGAGCATTTGCTTCAATACTATGTGGTGTTTACCATCTAAATCTGATCATCCGGTTAAAGTTTATTTGACTTGAGATTTGCTAGTAATTATGTTGTGTCAAACAATACACGAAGTCGACTCTAAGCGGAGGTTTGCTCCAGCATTTCATCAACCATGGTATTCCGCATTCAGAAAAGGTCACTTTAATAAATGGTACAAGTAGGTCCGCCATCATATTTTGGGTATAAATATATCCTTGTTGTTAATGTAAATGTATAAATATACCCTTGAACTTTAATAAATGGTACAAATATATCATCCGTCATACTTTAGGTACAAATATACCCTTGCCGTTAATGAAAAGGTATATAGATATACCCTTCTCATTAATGTCGGACACGTGTCAACATCGTATTGGTTGACCCTTTTTAATTTGTTTTATCTGTGAATAATATAATCTATCCTAAATAATAACTCATACTCAATCCAAATAATCTGACTCGGACGTGTAATAGAGAAACTTCAAGAGACATATCACGCGTCTCTATTCACGCGAGTTTCTTTATTCCACTCTCTTACTAACCCAAAAAACCCTAACAAATGTGTCGGTTCGATTCATGTTTCGATCTATCTACCATCTAGAATCGAGTAGAGATTTGTTTAATATTGTGATGTTGTTTAATGTTCTAATGTTAGATTAATATTCTGATGTTGTTTCATGTTCCTCATGAACGGTTGTTATTTGTTTTTTTTGATTCATGAGCGTCGATGAATCATAAATTGTTCCTGAGTCATAGTTGTTGTTACCTACTTTAAATTCATTGTTACACCATTGTTCACCAACTTCAAAGAGTGAACAAGAAGATAACATTTTAAGAACAAAGACATTAGAAAAACTTGCGAAGTTTGGACATTCCTCAGCCAGATTAAGGTTCTCATTGTATCACAGGTTGGGTCGGATTATTTAGGTCAGGTATGAGTTATAATTTAGGATGGATTAAATTATTCACAGATAAAATAAATTAAAAAGGGTCAATCAATACGATGTTGATATGTGTCCTGTCATTAATAAGAAAAGTATATTGTACCTTTTCTTTAACAATAAGGTATATAATGTACCCAAAGTATGATGGAGGGTATATTTGTATCATTTATTAAAGTTCGAGGGTATATTTGTACTTTTTCATTAACGACAAGGGTATATTTGTAACCAAAGTATGACAGAAGATATATTTGTACCATTTATTAAAGTTTGGGGGTATATTTGTATCTTTTCCGTTCTGCATTTGATAACTTCCTGTGCTGTGTTTTGTGAATTATATTAAAAGGAAAAGGGTCAAATACGTCTCTACCTTGGAAAATTGGTTAAATATACCCCTCGTCATACTTTGGGGTCAAATTTACCCTCGCTATGATATATTAGGGCCAAATTTACGAAAAATTGGCTAAATATACCTTTTGTCATATTTTGGGGTTAAATTTACTCTCGATATCATATTTTGGGTTCAACTTGACCCTCGTAGTTAAGAAACTTTTCACATATACCTTTCCTTTAATAGGAAAGCCAAAATCAACGTTAAATACATCATTTTTTTAAAAATAAACACATTAATCTAACTCGCCCAACTTGACTCGAACCACAAAAAAGACAAACAAATATACGCCCTCAGTTCTGTTGATTAAATTTTTTCAACGAGGTTAAGCCATTGAATATTTATCTGCGTATAGCTTATGATAATTTGGTCTGCATCAGTGCAAACACAAATAAATATTACCCTCCTCAGTTTGTGGATCTGCATCAGTGCAGACACAAACAAATATAACCCTCCCTCAGTTCATGAATCTGCATCAGTGCAAAGTTCATGAAAATTGGCACTTAGTAGTCAGATACAACATATTAGGCCCACTGGATATTTCTCTGAACGATCTAGTTAAGATGTTTTCTTATGTGTCAATTGTGACATCTCTTCATTCTTATGTCTTTATACGATTTGGATCTACACAAATTTTTCATCTTGTCATTTGCTCAGTAAACTTATCCACTGATTCTAGAATCTAGATGCACATAGAATTGCATACCAAATTTTAAAATTTGAACATAACTAGACACAAGAGCAATGCTTGTAATAGATATTTTCTTTAGTTCCATGTTTCTGCGTTATCCTATTCCATTTTACTTATTGTTCATTTGTAAACAACCTATCAGCGCTGTATGTTGAAAAAGAAACATATTTGTTTATTGGAAAAATGACCACCAGAACCGAGGAAGGGGTATATTTATTTGTGTAATTTTTATTGGTCGGATTAGGCGTGTTAGATTAAGGTATGATTTATTTAAAAAATGAGTCATTTAAAGTTGGTTTGAGCGTTTCTGTTAAATGAAGAATACATGTGAAAAGTTTCTTAATAATGAGGGTAAATTTAACCCTGAAGTACGACATCAAGGCTAAATTTGGCCTTAATACATGAAAGATGATATATTTAGCTAATTTTCAAAGTAGAAGGATAAATGTGGCCCCAAAGTATGACAATAATGATAAATTTGACCCTATCTTATGATAAAAAATATATTTAGTCAATTTTTTAAAGTATAAAAATAAATCGACCCTTTTCCCTATATTAAAAGTAATTTTTTATTTTTCTTCTCTATTTTAACATATTAAAAAATATCTTTTCTTCTATAGTTTATCCATAGTATTAATTATTCATTCTCCTAATCTTTTCTGTTGGAGACAAGCACTAATTTATATGAGCATTATGATAAAATATGCATTTCATTTATAATTTCTTAGTGCAAAGTTGAAGTAATATCGGATGCAAGAAGCAATTTCCAAAGAAAAATTCACATGTTTGCGTTGAATTAATAAAAGCCATGATATTTATTTTACATTTGTCATTCCCTTTCACTTATGTTAATTACTTAGCTCAAAATGATCTGATTCTGGAGGTTTAAAATGGCACAAAGGAATCGACCAAGTTGAAATTGATTTGAGGTAAAATTGATACGAATTAATTATCTAACCAATCTATCAATCAATCAAACTTTTTAATTTAACGTACTAAAATAGTTAATTTAAAAATTAATCATAATATTAATTATAATAATTTAACTGTATCTTACCTGATTTTAATTCATATAAATAAAACATAAACTAAATTAAAAATCATATTAATATTTTTTTTAAAGTTAGGTGGGAAAATAAGTATTTATATTAAAAATGGCAAGGTAGTCCTGTCCCTGAAAATAATTAAAAAACTATTTTTTCTTTTTTAAAAATAATTATTTTAGTTTGTTTGCAATTGAAGAATCTTGACTAATTAATCTAAAATTGGGTGGCATATCAGTTGCATTTACGGGATTCCGAATGAATTTTGAGGTTTTGTTTGAAGAATTTTTTATTATTTTCAATTGCTGGTGCACTTGGTATAGTGCAGCCAAAAATCCTCTCTGCATTTGCGAACGGCATCACGTTCATGAAGAGAGAGGTTCGTTGGCCTTCGCTTTGTGGGCACCAAAATCACGAAGGATTAGAATGGATTTGTGTTTAGGGTAAGTACACTTTTAAAAGTTATGTGGAAAAATAAGTATATATACTAAAAATAGCAACTAACCCTGTCCCCTGAAACTAATTTAAAAATATTTTACCTTTTTATAAAAAGGAAAAGTCATAAAGTCATTATTGAAGTTGTTCTGAATTTATAAAAAGACACTTTAACTTTGTGGACGATCTATCACCCCATAAAACTAGTACAGATCGTTGTAAATAGATTATTTTGATCGATTTTTAGCTCATATTTGCATTCATACAAAGGACGCCCGCGAGACTGGAAAATTTGCTGCAACCATAAGTTAAAAAATGCCACATGTAGTTTTTTTGATAAATTATTTTAAACACCTATCTTCTCTTCTCTTTAACAGAACCCATTGTCCAAAATCTCCGTTGAAAGAACCTTGGAGCTTTAAAAAACAGTGACTCTCTTCTCAAGATATTCTCAATTAAATCAACCTAAAATGGTAGCACTTTCCATGTATGTTCTAATTTCTTCTTACTTTTCAGCCATTGTTTTGTCTTAATTTGTTTAAAATTTTTGAAATCATGTTATATTTTCTGATTAGGTAGGGAAAAATTCAAGCCATGTCAAATGCAATCTTGAATTGTATTTATAATGATGAGAATGATTCCATGTTGTGTTTGAAAATGCAATGCAAACATGAAGACATACTTTCAATGCAAACGTTATGGTTAGAGAACAATCCAACTAAAAGATTTTGGAAGACGTACTTTCAATGCAAACGTTATGGTTAGAGAACAATCCAACTAAAATATTTTGGTCCTCTCCACACTATCATGTACATTCTATATAGTCTCTTATTTTTTTCTTGTTTTTGTTAAATTGATTTTTTCATACTCTATCTTAGAAAAAGTCATGCAAGTTATTTAGATGGAGGGAATCAGAAGAAATTAATTTATGATCCAAGTCAGTTATTTCAAAATTGGCCAAGAGAAAAGGAGTTTGAAGAAACATTGATATTTTATGAAAGTAAGGAAAAATAGATAACGAAGGAGACGGAGAAGAAGAAGAGAAAATGTTGTAATTGGAAGATCACAGTCATGATTTTCATGATGTTTTTTTTCTATTTTTAAGCATTACCAAAAATGTGAAGGATGCCAAATATAGTGTGTGCAGCTAAAATTGTCATGGTTGTTCTCTATTCCTACATTACATCCTTAGTTTTGTTATTGCTTTTGTTGCTTTCTCTTTTTCGGAATAGCAACGACTTTAACAAGATGTAATTTTTTTGATTTTATAAGAGAAGACTTATGCAACATGTTTTGTATCAATTTGTATTAGGCTTATATAGCCTGTTTTATATTAATATATTGTGACATTAAATACTAGTTGAGAGCATTCAAAACCTCTTATTCATACATATTCAACTATAAATACAATAATTGAAAGTAACAAGGCAACCATAATAAAACAAGACGAGAATTTCATTCCAACATAATCAATGTTTACTATCAAAATGAGAACTACGACCAAAATCTTGACTTTGTTTTGTTTGGTACCTAACAAAACATAGTTTGATACCTAATGTTACCTAAAATATAGAGATAACAAAACATACTTTAAACTAAACTACATAACCAAAATAGTAACAAGAACATCACCAAAATATATAAATCATAATGGTTTGAGACAATATTATCAACACCATAAATCTGCCATAACCATCACATCAGCTGAACTGAATTCGCCTTACTTTCATGGAACATGAGTCTTCCTGCTTGAATTAGTTTTGCTTTGATTATTAGCAGCTGCAGACTTTCTAACCTTTTCAACCCTCATTTTTTGAAGTTTGCTATCGATTATGACTAACTTTCCCTTCCATTTAAATCCTTTCCTTAGTGTGTAGCCAACATCACCAATTACTATATCCCTCTTTGTCACCCTTGTATTAGTGCTAATGACCCTTCTACTTGATAATTTAGGCTGCATAGTCAAAACAGATATTAAAAAGACATAAATTTGAATAAGTCAAGAAAAATTATACTCACTACTTACATTTAGGGAGGTAAAGCCATTTCCTGCTTCGTATATTTCAATCCTTATCATCCTTTGCCTTTTTAAAAGGTATTGTATGTCCACTCGTATCCTCATGATCTTGTCTTTCAGGAGGCATCCATCTTCCTAGGCCTCTTTTATTGCCAGACTGATTTGTCTTTCTTGAGTCATTTCTCTTTCTCTACCTATGCCTTCCTTTTCATGTCTTTCTTGAGGCATCCATCTTCCTCTGCCACTACTTTCTCTACTTATTCCTCTTCCTCCACCACTTACACTAACCAGTTTATTGAGACTCAAATGTTAGAGTATATATATGTTTTCTATGAATAATTAGATAAATTACTTGTATGGATACAGAAGTTTCATCCGATTGACTTGGACCAGTTGCAATAGTTGAAAAAATTAGTACAATTGGAACACTGCCCCTTTCTTTACCTCTTTCTCTACCACTTCCAATATTTGTGGTTGAATAATTATTGACATATTAGTGCATATACTTAAAATATTTTTAAAATAAAAACTAATAAATGCACCTCTGCCTGGGAAGAAGTAAGAAATTGTAGCTGACTGACTTGAAACACTGTCCCTTGCCTACCTCTTTCTCTGCTAGTAGAAGCTCCAGCCTGTGTATTGAAATATTAGTGTTTGTACTTAAATAAATGTACCTTGTATAAGGAAAATTAAAAATACCTGTGCTTGAGAAGATATTCCAGTTGATTGACAGAGACCAGGTTGATCTCTTGTAGGACATCCTCTTTTATTATGTCCTTGTGTACCATATTTGCTACAAGTCATACAATACCACATTTTCTAAGCTTCCAAGTTTTCCAAATTTCATTAGCCTTTTCACTTATAACTTTACTTGGTCTTCTAGACATCTTCTTAATCTTTGGTGGCTTCATAGTTGGATTATTTAATGTGGGCCACATTTTCATATTATTCATTAGCTGAATAAAATGGGCATATATGATGAGGTATATATACTTGGAATAACAACTAGGTACAATTTTATGGGATCATATTCCTTGTAATAAAGAGAAATAAACACCATGAGGACAAGAAATGCCCCTAAGCTGCTGACAATGCTCAATTGCACACACAAGTGTACGTGGTCTACCAATTAATATAATGGCCTTCAAGAAAACGGAATATCCATCCCACAGTGACTTGTTCTAAAAACTATTTGATTCCAGTTCACAATTTAGATTAATTGATACAAGTGTAACCAAAATAGAGTTTTTAATATTGTAAATTGCAAGTAAAGTAAACAATGTGTAAAATAAAGGTCTTGAGACAATCAATAGGATAAAACCCAGGGTTAAGGTACTTCGAACAATCATACTACGTTATTGAACTTCATTTGTTAACTTGCTTATCTTGGTTGTTGATTCGTAGGGTTAATTGCATGATCATGGTCTTCCAACTAACCGTTTATCTAACTTGGACATTACAACTACATCGTTGAGTGGGGATGTAATAATCCAATTAAGTTCTTAAAGCTATCATCCTACATGTGAATCAAGTAAGGCTTCTAGGTACATCCCTATCCAAGATACTAATTTGAATTCCTTATTTCATAAAAGAATAAGAACCCTACTTTGTTCATCCCCACGTTCTATCTCCCTATTACCTCTCCCGAGATCATAAGGTTGGAAATATATGTATTCTAAGGATGATCAATCCACAAAATAATTAAAACAAGAATAAACAAGCAACCAAATAAGATAAACAAATTAAACAAAATTAATTCAAAACAATAGTAGTCATGTTCTTGGGTTTAACCCCGGAAAGGGAGTTTTTAGCCACCCATGTTCATAATCATCATCCAATTAATTGTATGAAAGATCAAAACCATAAAAAAGCTAAATTAAAGAATGAAAAGCCTAAAAATAAAGTTGTAGCAGCCTTCTCTATTGTCCCAGCCATCCAAGGATAATCAAAATGTATGTTAATACGTTACATTTATAGTATACTAATCATAGACCGTGTAGAAATAGGATTTCATGTTGTCCTTTTATAGCTGGGCATATATTTCTCGCTTTTGAGCTTTATTACATCATGCCCATGCGTTCATCACTATAAGCCCGCGACGTAGCGTAATCGCATTGAGCTACTGGAAGTTGAAAATTCCTGATGGTTTCTTTATCGCAATTCTTCACCATCCTCATCGCAATTGGCACCGCGAAGCACCCTTATCTCGGTGAACTCCCAGGCGTCCTCTTCTCTTTATGTTGTGTTTTGTGTTTCCGTTGGTCCATTATAAACCTTTGTATGATTTTTTCACTTGATTTGAGGCTTGTAAATCATTCATGTATCATCATAATAAACTCACCAAGCCACCTATAACATTACACACCCGAATTAAAGCTCAAAACAACACAACATTCAAGATGATGAATTAGTAACTCAAGCTTGAACACTAGTTTTCTCGTCTAGACTTTAAATGACCAATTTGAACCCAAACTTATGTGAAAACATCTTTAAACATTGCAAGCACATACTTGAACACTTAGATGCACATTTATATCATTATTAATAGGTAAAACATATGAATGGTCTTCAAAACAAGGCTTATTAAGCTAGGATAACTACACTAGAGTGCACAAATTCACCCAACATCAGCACCCCACACTTAAAGCTTCGTTTGTACTTAAACAACTCTTTACTATGAATATCACAAGCTACAGAGAATCTACAAGAAAGACATTCAAGCTAGTACTACAATGACTACAAAAGATGCAAGTTTCTACACTAAGCATGTTATGTACACCATTGTAAGTTCAAGAACACTACTCCAAAACATCCTAGCCTCCAGAATTGACTCAATAAATGGAAAACTTATGCATGTTCCTCAACAAAGACATCATAAAAATCACCCACATTCATCAAACATATGCCCTCACAACAAGAGAGTTACTCATAATCATTCAGATAAATGGAATTTATAATAGAATGGGTGCAAGAATCAAATTTCGTTCACTCTCACAAAAAATTCACAAGTTACACATAATGAACCATAGGCTTGCCCTTAGTGTCATACTCCACTAATATCAGAATGTTAAGATTAGGAACAAATAGGTCTTTTCGGGTTGTAATGCAGGCTAAGGGATGGGTAGGAACTATTTTCGATTAATAGTGACTACCTTTCCTAAGCTCTTTAATACATCACTTTATACATTCAATTCAACTCTAACAACCAAATAATACCATTTTTGTCTCCCTTATTCTTTTGTTTTACCCCATCTTATCAAGCTCATTTACATAAACTATGGTGGGAGTATTCTATGCACAACTAATTCAATTTCAACAACTTTTTATTCTTTTCATTACTCAACTCCCCACCACAACACATAACAATTCTTTTGACCACCAATAACTATCACTCTGGGGCTTCAATTTCAACTTTTTATTCTTCAAATTTCACACACTATACTAAGTTTACACTTAAGCTCTTCAGATCTTTGGATTAAATTAAGGTCTATAAAAGAAGGGATTAGGCTACTTATGAGTCTGCTAACGAAATAGTTAACGGCTTAACGGGGCTTACTAGGATTATGAACAAGGTTAGGTCAAAAAGAAGGTATAAAACAAGGCTATCAAGGAAATGCCTATATCATCTCCTAAACCCACACATTTTGTTTTGCTTTGCACATACACCAAGCAAGTTCTAGACATCACATATAACAAGGAATATATAAATACCTCACATCACACATGGCACACGATCAACTTTAAGTAGGATCATATAGACTTTCAACCAAACAGTAGCATAAATTCAACTTTAAGCCAACAAGTACATGCATTATAAACATGAGCCTAGGAGTCTAGAAAGTACATGCACATGTCAAAATGCTTTTTACAACTGAAATACTTGCATCATGCAATCAACTATTGCACCAACAAGAAAATCCCATTTATTCCTAACATAAAAATTTTTAAATTTACCATAAAAATGGGAATTTCCCCACCCCACACTTAAAAATTTACTTTGTGCCCAAAGTATACTTTAAAGAAAAGATAGAAATACTCCCTAAGGCCTATAGGCCTAGATAGTAGCATCTTTAAACATCAAGAGGGTCTGGGAAACCCCACATTTAGTCTTCGCCATGATCCTTACCTCAGGTTTTTTGGTGCTCAGACTTTCCATCAACCTGTGACTCAACAAAAAACTTGGGTTGCCTCCCAAGCAACGCCTAATTTAGTGTCACGGCACGACCCAACTAACGACTAAACCAAGTTCCTTTATTTTTTCCTCACACTTGGAGGCCGTATTCTTATTCATTTATAACCTCTTGAGTGTGAACTCTCAAGGTCAATATCTTTTTCAAATATAGCCTTTTCAGGCTCATCAATCTACATCATGTTAGGCTTAGGTGGTTGTGTCTTAGGGAGCTCAATGAGGGTATTCGAAGAGGTATTTTATGGAATAGACTCCCCCACCCCACATTTATCCCCTTTAATCTCAGTAATCATACACAAGTCTTTGTAGTGGGGTAGCATGTTAAGCGGTTTGTACACTTTAAAAACTTCCTCTTCATTCTCCAACCTCATAGTAAGTGTACTCTCTCTCACATCAATAAAAGCTCTTCCTATCGCTAAAAATAGATGCCCAAAGATGATTGGTACCTGTTTGTCTACCTGAAAATCTAGAACAATAAAGTCAGTAGGAATAATAAATTTACCAACCTTTATGAGGACATTTTTTATCATTCCTTTAGGATGGGCTATGATCCCGTTTGTCAGCTGCAATAGCACAGAGCTCGGTCTAGGCTTTCCCAAACCAAATGTGTTGAACAAAGATAAGGGCATCAAGTTGATACTTGTCCTTAAACCACTAAGTGCCTGGGCCACCTTACTGTTGCCAATCTGAATAAGGAGAGTGAACTTTCCAAGGTCCTTAAGCTTTTTTGGCATCTTTTGAGTCACTACCAAGCTACACTTCTCAGTGAGTGTTATCACCTCTACATCCTACAACTTAACTTTATTAGCAACCACATCTCTCAAGTACCATCTAAAAGAGGTAATTTAATGTGTAACTCTTTGAACGTGTCAAAGAACTTCTTGAAGCACGCATCCTTCTTTGCCTTTATATTCTTCTGTGGGAAAGGTAGTTGTCGGATATTCATCACTTCTTCAACAACTTTTTTTTTTCGAGTACTCAGACTTTCTTGACTTTTTAACAACTTTGTCATTTACCTGTTCAGTCACCATATTAGCATCTACCTCCTCAGTTGCCTTTGGAGGTTCTTTATTAAGCTCTCTACTACTTCTCAAAGTGTTTGCCATTACTTATTTTCGGTTTTTTGTATCTCCTGGCAAACCACCTTGAGGCCTGGTATTTAGTGTCTGCTGTAACTGCCCCAACTACAACTCTAAGCTTCTCGTGGCTGCTTTCTAGTTATTTACATCTGCAACCAACTATGTTTGATTAGTTAGAATCTATTTAATCATCTCTTCTAGGTTGTTAGTTGACTGATTTCTTTGTGTCCGTGGTTGGTAAATTTGCTACTGCTAGGTGTTCCACGGTTGATTCAGTGGCTGAGTCTGCCACTTTATGTTGTAAGCATTCCCATAATTCTTCCTTTGATCATTTCCCCTATACATCACAGACTCTAGATTGGAAGCACACATAGTCACTGAATGACCACTATTACCACAAATTTCACACTAACCAGTAGGTTGTTGAATTTCATTAACTATGGCTGCAGGTTGTGTGGCCCCCAATTTTATGTTGCTGAGCTGCATAGTCAACTAATTTTGCAATGCAATAATTTGACTAGATATTACAGTAAACTAATCCACTTTAAAAATACCTACAACCTTTTTAGTAGCACTCCTTGAGTCCGAATGCCACTCAGGATTACCTTATGTAATTTGGTTCAATAAGGTGTACAGCTTATAAGTCAACTCTAGTGCTTGACCCCCTGCAGTTTAATCTAGAAGTATTTTTGTGTTGTGATCAAGCGCTTTTACAAAAGTATGAGAAAGTACCTCATTGGACTATTGATGATGTGGACAGTCCCAAAGAAGTGCCTTAACCGCTCCCATGCATGATACCGATTCTTATCTGTCTATTGTTTGAAGCATACAATCTTACTGCAAAGTCTCCCAGTCTTGCCAAATGGGAAAAAGTGGATGAGGAATTTCTGGGCTAAGTCATCCCAGGTTGTGATTGAATTTGCCGTCTCAGCATTCAACCACTTTTTTTTTCCTCCAATAGTGAGAAGAGGAATAATGTCAACCTCACATAATTAACATTCACACCCGTAAGGATGAATGTGTCACTGATTTCTAGGAAATTTCGCAGGTGAACATATGAATATTCATGTGAAATCCTGGTAAACTGTCCACTGCTAATCAGAAGCTGCACCATATTCTGTTTGTGCTCAAAATTAGCTCTAGCTGCTAGTTTCTAAAATGAGGAGGTCAAATTTATTGAAAGTGGGATTACCACTTCTCTAACTGTCCTGCGGGCTTCTTGTTCATCCACCATGATAGCAGGATTATCTTGATCTTCCTTGATTTGTGGAAAATGGGGGAGGAAGATTTCTTCTCTCCTTCATTGATGGAATAATTGCTCAGGTTTGGGATTTGGTTCAACTAATTTTTGAGCCCTTGCCAGCTTACTACTTTGAAAAACTATTTTCTGCAAATATGAAACCAAGACCAAGCATAAAACACCAAAGTATAACTAAAAATAAAATAGTTTCCAAATTACAAGTCTCCGATAACTGGACCAAAACTTGACAGTACCCAAGCACACACGCAAGTGTACGTGGTCTATCAAGTAATATAGTGGCCTTCAAGAAAGCCGAATATCGATCCCACAAGGATTTTTTCTAACAACTATTTGATTCCAGTTCACAATTTAGATTAATTGATGCAAGCGTAATGAAATAAAGTTTTGAATATTGTAAATTGCAAGTAAAGTAAACAATGTGTAAAATAAAGGTCCTGAGATAATCAATCGGAGAAAACCTAGGGTTAAAGAACTTCGAACAATCATACTACGTTGTTGAACTTCATTCATTAACTTGCTTATCTTGGTTGTTGATTCATAGAGTTAATTGCATGATCATGGTCTCCCGACCTCTAACCGTTTACATAATTTGGACATTACAACTACATCGTTATGTGGGGATGTAATAATCCAATTAAGTTCTTAAAGCTATCATCCTTTATGTAAATCAAGTAAGGCTTCTAGGTACATCCCAGTCCTAGGCACTAATTCGAATTCCTTATTTCATAAAAGAATATGAACCCTACTTTGTTCATCCCCACATTCTATCTCCCCATTCCCTCTCTCGAGATCAAAAAGTTGACATTATATGTATTCTAAGGGTGATTAATCCTCAAAATAATTAAACAAGAATAAACAAACAACCAAACAGGATAAGCAAATTAAACGAAATTAGTTCAAAACAATAGTAGTCATGTTCTTGGCTTTAACTACAGAAAGGGAGTTTATAGCCACTCATGTTCATAATCATTGTCTAATTGTAATATGAAAGATCAAAACCATAAAAAATATAATTAAAGAATGAAAAACCTAAAAATAAAGTTGTAGCAGCCTCCTCTATTGTCCCAACCATCCAAGGATGATCAAAACGTGTTTTAATACATTTTATTTATAGTAGACTAATCATACGCAGTGTAGGAATAGGATTTCACGTTGTCCTTTTATAGCTAGGCACAGATTTCTTACTTTTGAGCTTCATCGCGTTGCGCCCATGTGTTCATCGTTATAAGCCTGCAACGCAGTATAATCGCATTGAGCTACTGGAAGTTGACAATTCCTGATGGGTTCTTTACCGCGATGTACCACCATCCTCATTGCTATTGGCACTGTGAAGCACCCTTATCGCGGTGAACTCCCAGGCGTCCTCTTCTCTTCATATTATGTCTTGTGCATCTGTTGGTCCATTATAAACCTTTGTATGATGTTTCCACTTGATTTGAGGCTTGTAAATCATTCATGTATCATAATAATAAACTTACCAAACCACCTATAAAATTACACACCTCGAGTTAAAGCTCAAAACAATACAACATTCAAGACGATGAATTAGTAACTCAAGCTAGAACACTAGTTTTCTCGTCTAGATATTAAATGACCAATTTGAACCCTAACTCATGTGAAAACATCTTTAAACATTGAAAGCACATAGTTTAACACTTCGATGCATATTTGTATCATTATTAACATGTAAAGCATATGAATGGTCCTCAAAACAAGGCTTATTATGCTAGGATATCCACACTAGAGTGCACAAATACACCCAACATCAGTTGCCAAGCTCTACAACTACAACTCCTACTCATAATATGCATAGTATGTATGAAAACCTTATGCTTAATATCAAAACCCCTTTCCCCATTCCAATACAAGTTGCACTGCACTGATTTGTCAAAATTTTCTTGAAGAATCTTCAGATCCATGGGAGAAATATCAGTGATTCAAGTATTTGAAAACTATATGACCTAATTTACGAGTCATGATGGCACCTCCTTTATCTTGCCAGGTAAGTCAAACCATAGTATGGAGCTATGATCAACAGACTAATTTGATGGAAAATGACCTAAAAGTTAAGAATCAACAAGTAAAGACGTAAAATGGGAATAACACAATCATAATAGTCTGATAGATAGATAAACTATCAACAATCATCCCACAACCTAGTAGTGTCAGTACAAAAGCTACTACAAATAGAACATAAGTACTGAAATTATCAAATACAATCTATCCCGAAAACTGAAAGACTAGAAATAGATAATAGAAAGAAAAAAGGAAACTCTAACTTTGAGTGCTTAATCTATCTTTGAAATCATTGCAACGTCACATCAGCAACAGCTACTAGTACTCAGATCTACAACAAAATGGTATAGATAGTGAAAATTTAGCAAACTACATACCTAATTGTCCATCGTTGCTTTGGTTTCCACATACCTCTTTCAAGGATAATATGAATTCCGACACTTCACCTAAAACACTTCTTTCGAAGATAGCCTTGAGTTTTCTAGAGCTTGGAGCTTTCACTCATCAAACCCATATGGGTATTTGGAAATTTCACCCATAAAATCCCAACCAAATTAGCATAGCAATGATAAAACCCATAAACATGAATTACCAAATAGATGCTAACAATAACAACCCACACACACTTTAACCCCTATTCACACATAGCCCGCTAGAGAGAGATTTAGCTACACATAAGATAAATAAGCATAGATATATCCATCATCTCTATTAAAATCAATTGTTGAAGATTTAAGTGAATGTTACTTCAAACTTGGCTCTCACACAATATCAACAGTGGTAGTGAGAAAATCTTCCACTTAGAAAATCTCCAATTGTTCTTCACCCAAAATTTACACAATAATTTCTTCTCCAAAAATGGAGGCTATGGGTCAAGAGCTAAAACCTAAAAATTAGGGAAGATCGAATATAATACATGAGGCTAGGTTTTGAGTTTTTTTTGTCAAAATTAGGATAAGCCACATGCATTTCCAATTTTTCCTTTGGGATAAATATTTTTGTTGAGCCACGATCGCACCAACTTTGCTGCGACCGCATCAACCGCGACCGCGACAGACTTACACGACCGTGGTTGTCTTACCATCTTTAACTACTGCGACCGCGCTCATCGGACCTCGCCTGCAGTACCTGAGGCCTTTTTGCTACAGGTCTTCAGTTGCACTTTTCTTGCTTTTTTTGTCATTTTGAGCTCCAATCCATATCTTTTGATCTTATCAACTCTACACCTGCAAGGAGTAGATATTAGTGCATTTAGTCACAATTATGACTCATTTACTCATTTAATGAAAGGTAATGTGCTTGAATAATTAGTGTGAATGAGTGGTAAAATTACCACTCATCACCCTATAAGACAATAAATACAGAAAAGTAAATAACTCGACGTGAGCCCCCATAAGCCTGGAGGGTACAATTGAAAGAAATAAATTACTAAAGATCCATAACTTTACTGAATATAAGCTATAACAATTAAATCGTCTATACTATATCATATCATACCCATATCGCAATGCTGTACTTAAATTAGAATTCATATCATCCTCATCATAAATAGTATTAACATCATAACTATCATGACCCAAACCAGGGCTTGGCCGTGACGGGTATTCTAAGTCCATTGGGGACTGGAGACCTCCCCCTTTTCCTTTTCAACATAGAACATAACACCTAGAAACGGCTGAATTCCAAACATATAACAAGATAGGAAAGTAATAAACTCAAAAACATCTAAGAATGTCAACATCAATCCCCAATCCACAATAATATCCACAAAGCCTATACTAATCCAAAAATAACCAACGCCGGGACATGCCTTCGACCCTGACAATGACAATGACAATGATAATGTTAATGTAAAATCTTTAATTCTAGTTTATGAAAGGAAACCAATGGAATGATCGAGTCTTTCGGAGAATGGAAGCACACTATATCACCAAAAACGACCAACAAACTTAGCTGATTTACCTAACACTGGCTGAAAAAGTAGGATTACCTTCGAACCCTATATCGTGGGGGATACTACATCCAAAGATGGTTAGTAGGTTGAGCACTAGCATGAAACTCAAGGATAAGGATAAATAATGACAATTCAAAATCCAGTTCAACTCAATGTACATGTTCACATATATGTGTGCATATATATATATATACTTATATAAAATATTGGGATAGGGAACAAGGTTTAACAAGCACATTAAAATTTTAGCCTGGATTGTCTAGCTTAACCATCATATAACAATACCCACGAGCTATATGGGCCCTATATCATGACCCGATATTCGGGTCATGATGGCACCTACCATAACCCGGAGCTAATGCAATGTGTTACCTTAGTAGGAACGTCCAAAATAGACTCTACATGGTAACACAATATAACAAAGACATTCCACAAAGAAAAAACTAACATTCAAATACAAATCCTATGACCTGATGGTATTAGTAGAAAAACATCTCTACATTTGACAATAGAAATTACAACTAACGTCTAATACTCTTAGATAGTTTTATACATTTATCTCGAATACAAAACACAGAATAAAAATAGAAGGGAAAAAGGGCAACATGAACATGAAGAGCTAATCTTGTCTCTTGATGAACAACATAGCACAACCTTACTCAACGATGATAACTAGAACTTGGGTCTGCACAAAAAAAGGTACAAAAGTGTAGTATGAGTACCAAAACATGGGTACTCAGTAGGCATCATCGGCCGACTAAGCTAAATTATAATATACGAATGATAAAGAGTAAGACAATAACTTAAAGTTAAGGTACAAAAATGAACTTGAATGTTCTCCAATATCACTATTCAATAGTATAACGTATCATATCAACACACAACATATTCGACATATAAAGTGAATAATCATTTCGGAAGCGTAGAATCACATATATATAATAACAACCATGTAATTACCATAATCAACACACCAACTATCATTAGAATATAAGGTACAAGAACTTACCAAGACATCTCATATCGTCGGGAAGTACACATAAAAGAATACAACAAAGAACTCATCATAGCATCCCATACCATCAGAGAGTACACCAAAAGAATTCATTACAAGACTCATCACAGTGTTCCATACCACCGTAGAGTACACTAAAAGATCAATCCATCAATACGTCAAGGCATAACTACATAACTACTTACAAAAAGCTGCGAGTTCACATTTCTGCCATGGCCTCTTACCGAGGCCTTCAATCATTATCAGTACCACAATTGAAAAACCGATATCACCATACATAGTTATATCGTTACTTATTATCTAACTCATTGATAACTCCAAGTCTAGTCCATATTAAATAATCCTTTAATTCACATAGGTTACTAGTTTGCAAGCCTTATAGTTTCCCTGTCGTCAAATAAGGAAAAGCTACAAGTTACCAACACTATTATTTGTTCAGCCATCACAAATCCACCTTCTAGTTAGCCTCCTAATTATATAAGTCATCAATTAAGCCACCACGACATCACATACTAGATGTCAACTTAAATATTCATCATACAATGCTAAGTCTATTATTATTGAGCATATCACAACCTTAAGGACTAGTTTGCATATTTTAACCAAGTAAGGTCAACTAACTAGTTCTCTAGGCTTCTAGCCTACAAGTCATAGTCATTTATTAGAGACAACTGGCTATCACATAAGCCACTTTACTAGGCAAAATTCCATAATGTAACCATTTATCCAAGTCAAGTAGATATACTAGGTGAACCCTAGGTTCTACACAAGATTACACATATCAATTAGCCTTAACCCAATACTAGGCATAATCCACTTCTAGTTACTAATTAGAGTTAACAAAGGTTACACCTCTTATCTAGTAATTAATGACAAAGAATGGATAACAATTTACCAAGGAAGACATTATGTCCCCAGTACACAAATGGGTTTAGCCACAAACGGCATAACCTTACATACAATAAAGCATTCATATATACTCACTACACATAACATCATCATAACATCTTTACCTCATCAAGATTCACCGGGCATCATCAAAACATAAATATATCCTTCGGATTCACCGGGCATCAACATAACATCATTATATCCTTTGGATTCATTAGGCATCATCATAACATCATTATATCCTTCGAATTCACCGGGTATCATCAAAACATAAATATATCCTCTAGATTCACTGGACATAGTCATAACATCATTGTATCCTCGAATACACCGGGCATCATCATAACATAAATATATCCTCCAAATTTAATGGGCATCATCATAAGATCATTATATCCTTTGAATTCAGCAGGCATCATCAATATATAAATATATTCTCTAGATTCAACGAGCATCATCATAATATCATTATATCCTCTGGATTCACCAGGCATCATTATAACATCATTATATACATACATATATAGATAATTCAATAAGCATATACAACCCATAATGATAGAGTATAAGTGATATAAGGTAACACATAACATCATATTTTGCTATTAATAATCACTACATAGTATAAATAGATGCATGAGTATGAATATCTAATTAACATACGCAATCACCACTTATCCAAGTTAATATGTTTATTAGTAAGTCAATTATAAGTCAAGTGCATGCTCTCTAGATACCTCTTTTACTCCTACTTTTCACAATGCTAACTCCAAAGGAAAATCCTACACATAAACATTGGCTTAATTATTAGGCTTGGGTCATAGCAAGAGTGGTAACATGATTAGACATTAACTTGGTGAACTCATAAAAAAGCCAAGCAATAGCATAACCATAGGTTCAATTTACAACTTTCCAAGGCTATCTATATCATGACAACAAGATAATCAATCAAGTATACTCATTATCCAACCATTGACCTCATGCATAACCAACAATCGAGTTTAACCGTTATAACCTCAATAACATAACTTAGACGTTGATCAAGTATCTAGGTCACTAAGGAATTTCATAGTTCAAGATTAAATGAGGGTCAAATCCCACTCTTAAATACCAATAATGAGAAAGTTTAATTCTACAAGACTAACTTCTACCCGTAATTAGGCTAGGTTATCTAAATTACACCATAAGGGCTTATCAATCCTTACTAGGCCTATAAGGGAAAATATTCTTCAAGTATCCTTTCTAAGTCACCCAAACACTAAGGCCAATTTAGAACTAGTCATATCTAGGTCAACATACTTTTAAGGTTAGTCACCAAAATCATTCTCCTCTAATAGAGAAACTAAAGTATTCTTATACTATTCATGAGACACAAAGTAGACTATCCAAGATTCTAGGCTATAGCCAAGCATCACATTTCACAAGTTTAATAGCCTACAAGAATCAACAAATCCCAAGTGTCACTAATTATCCATTTATCATCTAAGAACCTGCCCAATCTCATGAGATATCAATTATTATATGATAATCAAGCTCAATCTAACTACAAGTAAGCCTAACCTACCTTAAGTCCAAATTGCTCACGAACCAACGAGCTTTGCCTTTTCTTTTCTTGAAGCTTTTTCCATGAGCCAAGCTATCCACAACTTAATCTAAGCATTATTACAAGATTAACAACACCCATTATGGCACCAGTTGCCATGGGTCCAAAATGACACTAAACCTTTAAGTGGGTCCCACTTTTGAAAAATGAGTTTGTGAGACCAACCATTGTTAAAACATCATTAGGGAGCTATAACCCTTAAGAAATTTGAGTAAATCAATAACATTTGTGGCTACAATTGAGCGTCAAAGACTTAGGGGTTTTAGGTCTAGAAATCAAGAAATTAACACCAAACTAGAATGAATCTTACCTTAGATTTGTAGTAAAAATGGATTACACAGGTTATTCAAGCTCCTAATCAACCCACAAGACTTACTTTGACAATTTTGCTCTCAATTAGGGTTAGAGATCAAGAGGGATGTAAAAATTGGCCAATATTTCGGCTAAGACAACCTTTAAATAGGCTTATCCAGAGGTCTCGAGTCTCGTAATCGCGGACCCTGCTTGGCTGTGGTTGCAAACCCTGCTTGGCTGCGATCACAAACCCCACTTGGCTGTGGTTGCAGCACCGCATTTGTACCCCTCACACTACGGTCGCAGTATCTCTCCCTATGCCAGGCACGACTTAAGCATGGACCTTGGTTATGGTCTTTGGCCAATGCCTCAAGATGCATTCAGATTCTATTTTGAGCAAATAAGATATGTAACCACATAGATTTTGATGTTCCAGATGCGTTGGAGAAGTTGGATTTTGCTTTAAAAGTCATTTTACTAAATTGTTTTGCTTAGTGGTCAACTAGAACAAATGAAGACTTCAAATTGGGAAAGTGGTTCTTACAACCAAACTAACCGCTAGGTAACCAAACTATTGGTTCCAACACGTCACTAATGACTTGGGGAAGCTATGGAGAAGCTCTATCAACGAAAATAAGGGAGAACATAGAGAATGACCTAAAGGGTCATTACAACATCCACTTCTAAGGAACTTACATCCCCAAAAGTTAAAGATGAAGATGATATTTGAAGTCTCGAACAAAGGAAGATATTGGACCCACATCTCACTCTCGATCTCCTAAGTAGCCTCCTCTACTGGGTGATGCCTTCACTGAACCTTGACTACCAGAATTTCTCTAGAATGTAGTTTGCTTACACCACTAGCCAAAATAAGCACGGGCTCTCCCCATAAAGGTCAACTGCTTGTCCAACTAGACTGTGTCCCATATAAGCACATGAGAAGAATCTGGAATATACTTCTGCAACATAGAGACATAAAAAACTAGATGAACAACAACAAAGTTTGGAGGTAAAGCTAACTCATAGGCTACCTCACCCACTATATGGAGGATCTCAAAAGGACCAATATAGCGAGGCATAATCTTACCCTTAATCTCAAATCTCATCATACCTATCATAGGGGAAAAATAAAGGAATACATGATTACCAACTCTGAATCTCAAGGCACGGAGTCTATGGTCAGCGTAGGCTTTATGACTACTCTAGGATGCTCTCAGCCTATCTTGAATCATCCTGACTCTAACCAATGAGTCCTGAAGGAAATCTATACCATAGGGTCTAACCTTAAAAGTCTCAAACTATCCAATAGGAGAGCTGCATCTCCTATCATACAAAGCCTCATAAGGAGCTATCTCATTACTCGAATGGTAACTATTGTTATAGGCAAGCTCTGTCAATGCTAAGTGCTGATCCCACTATCCTTCAAATTCCATAGCACAGGCTCGGATCATATACTCAAGCATCTAAATAGTCCGCGTGGGCTGACTATCTGTCTAAAAAAAAGATGTACTCAAATCTACTCGAGTACCCAACTCTTCCTGATATGCTCTCTAAAACTATAAAGTAAATATAGGACCATGGTCTAATATGATAAACATAGGTACCCCGTGTAGAACTATCTCTCAAATATAAATCTGGGCTAATCTCTCAGCAGTGATGGTTATCTGAATAGAAAGAAAATGTGCTGACTTGGTCAAACGATCTATAATAATCCAAATACCATCATTACCATAGGAAGTATGAGGCAAACTACTAATAAAGTCCATGGTAACCTTTTCCTATTTCCACTTGAGATTGGGTAACCTCTGAGTCAGACTGCCTTGACGCTGATCCTTGGCTTTAACCTGTGACAACATAGGAAATGAGCTACAAAGTCTCCCACATCTCTCTTCATACCTCAAATCTCTATAAATCTTGGCTGTAGCAGGATGAATAGAATATCTTGAGCTGTAAGCCTCATGCAAACTTGACTAAATAAAGTCATTAAGTCGGGGAACATAAATACGACCCTGAAAGCTCAAGATACCCTTAGAATCTAGTGTGTCTCCTATGCTCACCACTCACCACCCGATAATAGAGAAGACACAACTTACTATCCTCATAATGATGATCACAAATCTGCTCAAATAGAGAGAACTTTGCCTCCACACAAGCCAAAATCCTCGCAGGATCTGAATTATTAAGGCGAACTATCAAATTGGCTGAGGACTGGATATCCTATGCCGATGGATTCTGAAAGGCTGATATACATGCCAAACTACCCATACTCACTGTCTTATGGCTCAAGGCATCAGCCACCATATTCACCTTACCCGGATGATATAAGATAAAAATATTGTAGTCCTTTTACAACTCCATCCATCTGTGCTGGTGACAATTAAGCTCTTGCTGGGTCATAAGATGTTGACGACTATGATGATCGGTAGAATTCTTACAATGTACACCATACAAGTAATGCCTTTAAATCTTAAGTGCAAAACACATAGCTAACTCCGAATCATGAGTGAGGTAGTTGCGCTCATGCACCTTAAGATGCCTAGAAACATAGGCAATGACACGACCCTACTGCCTTAAAGAACATCCAAGACCAACACTAGATGCATCACAAAACACTATGAATCACTCTCGCTCAATTTGAAAGGCTAACACCGGGGCTGAAGTGAGATAAATCTTTAGCTTTCTAAAGCTCCACTCACACTCCTCGGACCATTAGAAAGGAACTTACTTTCAAGTTAATCTAGTCATAAGGGCTGATATGGTAGCAAAGCTCTCAACAAAGTGCCTATAGTAACCAACCAAACTAATGAAACTGCAAACCTTATTTGAAGATGTAGGCCTCACCAAATCCTGAATTGGTGAATTCATAGCTGAGTTTACCATAATACTCGCCTTAAACACTACATGTCCAAGAAATGCTACTGACTCAAGCCAAAACACGCACTTGGAGAACTTTGCAAAAAGTGCATGCTCTCACAAAACCTGGAGCACAATCCTCAAGTGCTACCATGCTCCCCACTACTCCTCGAATACATAAGAAAATCATCAATGAACATAATAATGAATGAGTCTAGATAGGGTTTGAACACATAGTTTATCAAATCCATAAACACAACTGGGGCACTAGTCAGCCCAAAATACATCACTAAGAACTCATAGTGACCATAACAATCTTAAAGGCCATCTTTGGGATATTCTCAGCCCGAATCCTCAATGGATAATAACCAGACCGGAAATCTATCTTAAAAAAATATAGCTGTACCCTGAAGTTGGTCAAATAGATCAGCAATACAAGGTATAGGATAACGGTTCTTCACCATCACCTTGTTAAGCTGTTAATGATCCATACACATTTGCATCGACCTATCTTTCTTCTTTACAAAAAAAATAGGGGCTCCCAATGGGGACACACTTGATCTAATAAAATCTTTACTAGGAAGATAATGAACTAGGATTCAACTCCTTAAGCTCAGTAGGAGACATATGGTAAGGTGCCATAGAAATAGGTTGAGTGCTAAGCTCAAGGTCAATAGAAAACTCAATCTCACGGTCAGGAGAAATACCAGGAAGATCGGCAGAAAACATAACAGAAAACTCTCACACAATAAGAATAGAGTCAAGCATTGAACTCTTTATACGTGTATCACATACATAGGCAAGATAAGACTTGTAACCCCTTGATATAAGCCGTATGGTATAAACATCAGAAATAATCCCTATCGGCTTGAGGATAATCACTACCTGCCACATGACTATGGGTCACAAGCAAGTGGACTCGAACCCCAATCCATGTAGACCCTCACACTGGCAAATACGGTTTCCTATATTGGTCCCTCAGGACTGCCACTTTACAGCCCAGCTACACAACCTTCTTTAAGCCCCATTAAAATATTTATCATACATTCTCATTCATTGAATCATAATACAAATTTAGGCATACACTATTGGTATCATCATACCAACTACACTTACAAGTTAATATCATCATGACATTATAATGCAATTAACTCTGGAAAGCAACTTTCTTTGTTCATTAATACAAGTTGGGGGAATACCGACTCTCTTTGTTCATTAATACAAGTTGGGGGAATACCGACTCTCTTTGTTCATTAAATCAAATCATTATGTTTCAATAACTTCTTTATACCATGCAATTATTTTGAAAGTAGTTCAAAGTAATTTTACTCATACTCAAAACCACTTTCACAAACTTTGGGTTGAGGGATATTACCAATTCAATTGTCAATAATCATAAAATTTAGGAAATCATTATTCCTTAGTTTATTCACCATGCCCATGCACTCTATAAGTTTAAAACCATATATAAAGTATGAACAATGCATAATAAATCATGGGAAAATAGTCTAAGAAATATTCATTCCAAAACCCTCAAACCATATTAAACCCATGTTAAAATCCATATAAATAATGATATAATTTCATGCTCTAAGTAAAAGAATTTTAGAGGTAGAGTTATGTGCCTAAAATATTGTAATACCCCAGGTTTTTAGTCCTAAAAAATTTCTGAAATTTTATCCTCACTGTCCTGACTACGACTCCCCTAATGAGTCGTAGGGAGTTTTGACAGATTGTAGGGACTCAATCGCAACTTAATAAAAAAAGTTGCTTAGTAATCTACTCTGAGTACGAATGACTTTTAATTAGTCGTCAAGACTTCTTATGGGTCATAAGGTGTCCAGAAAGTATAGGTCAAGACAATATCTTCATTACTACTTTAGGCCACGAGTCGTAAAGACGCACGGCGAGTCATCATGTCCTTATCATAGGGTGTCCAATGTATCATCCAAAATTTGTTGCTGTATTGAGTATTAGAAGTGGTTCCAAGTCATTAAGTGCGATTAAGATTAGGTGGTATGATTGTACTCATACCAGTATGAGGCCTTGGTGGTTCTTTCTTGACTATGACTCCTTGTGATGAGTCGTAATGTATCCTTATGAGTCGCATAGTGACCTATAGTCACTGATGACTAAATTTTAGCTTTTAATTTAAGGGCACTTTGACAATTCCCTCCTTTCCTAATTAAAACACTACATCCATGTAACACCCTAATTTTCTAAACTGGAATGCTACACGGTGGTCATGACCTCGAGGGACCACAAGCTAACCCATGACTGATATCTATACCTGTACATTGCATAATATATATATATATATATATATATATATATATAAGCATAATGTGGAACAAAGGATGATAGGACATAAGTTTCAAACTAAATATCAAACCTCTGTGGGGTATAAATATCCCAAAACAACCTAAAATACTATCTGAAAATATGATAGTCTAGAAAGCCTCTAACTGTCTGAAAAGAGAGTTCATGGGACATATCCCAAACTAACTCTGATAACTAAATAAAATCGAGTACTGCAATGATGAAATAAAATAATATGTCCTCACATGATGAGGGCTCACCACTGACGCAGAAAGCTAAAACTGATCCACTACTGCTGCAATGGATCATGTGTCTTGAAACCTATGATGTAACATAAAAGAAAGTACCATAGTGCAAATGCATTAGTACAACTGAGAGTGCTGAGTATATGAGTGAGGTAGGCTATATGCAATGGGTTACATGCATGAACAGTGCTAAATAACTGACTAATATGAACATGAGAGTACATGCAAAATTATGAGATTGAAACCGATATCGTGATACATGAATATTGAATCTGATCTGACATGGTACTAATAATTGATAACTAATATAACGTGGGCGACTGTGTCTGATAGTCCTGATTCTGATGGAACTAGCTGAGTTTCGTACTATATTTGTATTGACTATATCTGACAGTCCTGAAGTCTAAAGAACTATCTGAGTTCTTTTACTGATACTGAGACTGAAACTGTGGGAGGTAGTAGCTTAACCGACATACCCCATGTATGCTAATATAGCTGAACTAAGGTCCAATCCTTTCCCTGATTGGAAGAGTGTCAATACCGTGCCACGGGTAAAGATAAGATGTGAGTGACCCTCAAATCTAGCAGTGTCCCTAAAAGAGAACGGCGGATGTCCTCTTCATCAAACCTCAAGCTTGCAATGTTGATGTCTCGACCTATGCTGGCTACATAGTTCTGGAATGCAAGGATTGCTTCTAGGAATTACACCCTCATCTGAAGTAGGTGAGTTTCCATCCTTGGGTTCACTCAGTGCTAAATTCTACTCCCGTCTGAAGAGACTGAACATGATTGGCTAAACTGTACATGAGCTGAGTTTCCTGGATTCTGTTGACTGAAGGAATGCTACTGATATTTGACTCTGACTGAGATCATGAGATTTCTGAGACTTCCTGAGTCACATTACTGTTTGAATTCTATGGAACATAACTGAACTAAAGATACTGCGACAACATGACATGGCTCTAGGCACACAACTATATATTTTGGGTACAAGTACCCCCAGAAATCTATGGAAGGAAACTGACACACATGACTGACTTGTTCATAGGAATAAAGTCCACAATTCACAGTATGATAAGTAGGGGATTCAATACTACACATAGTTCTCAACATTTCATATGTGGGAGGGGATACATTCAATGTGGAAGTGCTTTATTAACTTCACATCATGTTCACTACATATTACAACCACAATACATATCAATAACGTGGAATTCATGTAGAATCATAAAGCATAGTGCATGGACTTGTTACTTGGTACTCTTAAGTCATGAAAACATGATTATTTTTATTCTAGGCATTTCATCGAACACCTTGCATGCACAATTTAGGCATAGGTGAAACCATAAGATTTTACATCATGAACAACCAAGTTTTACATATTTTCAACTCACATGGTGTCATAGATTCATAATAGCACATAAAGATTCCAAATTGGGAATCATTCAACATCAACAACTTGATTATCAACATCCAACAATATAGATATCATAAACAACTAATTTCATAGATTTCAACTTACATACTAACATAGCTTCATGAAAATACATAAAGATCCTAACTTGAAACCATACAACATGAACACAATCATACCACATCAAAGTATTCACAATACATGATTTGAAACTTGATTCTTGAGCTCCATGGATGAAATATATCCATGGATGAACACTACGTATACCTTAGATGGAAGATTCTTAATGATTAACGGTGAAATTGTTTGAACTTGGGTCTTCGAATTGAAACCCTTTCTCTTGTTCATGAGAGAAAATAATGAAAAGAGATATATTTTAATCCAAATGAGCCTTAATACTGTGTTTTTATATATATATAGGGTGGGGCAAAAGACTAAAGTACCCCCAAGGAAAGGGACAAAGATGCAGCTGTCCCTCTGTTGATAATTTTGATATGCTGAAGTAAATTAATCATAACGTTTTACTCCGACTTTGGATTTGGATAAAACAAATTGAATTGGAAAGAAGACTCAAAGAGATTTCCATTGATATATAAAATACCTTCTAGTTCATTATATACAGGGAGTTATGATATTTGAAGTTGACCCAAAAATTTTGGCCTGTAATGCGCCCGGAAAGCGGGAGCATTTCTAACCAGTGAGTTCAGCCACTGAAATGCACGAAAAATGCATTCTAAATATGACCAAGACATACTAGGGTCTTTACCCATTGCAACACAACTTGAAAATCAAAAAACAAAGGTCGGGAAGGTCGCCAAATAAATCTCTGAAGTTCAGAGGCTTGAAATATGACTAGTGTTGAACACTTGGCAAAAGTTCTTATAAGTATTGGATTTTCTTATCAAGCCTTAAGGGGCTGATTTATATTTAAAATTTTATGGGGTCTTACAATATCTCCCTCTTGGGAATATTCATCCTCGAATAAGATTTGACTGAGAGGAGAGAAAAGTCTATCTGAACATGAATGACTGAAACATGATCTTGTGACTGACATGACTAATAAACTGAATATCATACTGAACATGCATATCTGATGCATGACTGATGAGCTGAATTAATGCATATCTAATGAATAATTATATAACTGAACTGATACATGAATTCATAACTGAATATGTAATGGTAATAGATACTAAATTTATAATGGGAACATGAGTATGAATTTGGATATTGAATTTGTAACTAAAATCTAAAAATGAAATTGAATTAGCTCAAGGAGAACTGTTACCTTTAGCTAGATCTGAGTTTGTGTAGAAGAGGTGAGGGTAATTGGTTTGCGTGTCTGCTTCTGCTTCCCAAGTAGCTCCCTCTACGGTCTGGTTCTGCCAAAGAGCTTTGACTAGAGGGATTTTTTTGTTCCTCAGTCAACAAATCTGATAGTCTAGGATTTCGATTGGAATTTCCTCATAGGAGAGTCTATTATGAACATTAATGCTCTGAATAGGGACTAAAATTGCTGGGTCACCTATGCACTTCTTGATCAAAGAGACATAGAAGACTGGATGAACTGAGGCTAGATCTGAAGGCAACTCGAGCTCATAAGCTACCTTGCCAAAACAACTGAGAATATTAAAGGGATAGATATATTGGGGACTGAGCTTCCTTTTTTTGCTGAATCTCTTCACTTCTTTAATGGGAGAGATCTTTAGATAGATAAAGTCATTAATCTTGAACTCGAGATCCTTTTACTAAACAAATATGAATAGGAAATAGAGAACATGGCTGAGTCTGAAATGTGAAGTATGAACTGAATACTGTGAATTGGATATCGTGACTAAGTTGTAACATGGGACATAGACTGAGTATCATAAAATAAACTGAGCCAATGAGTACCTAGCTTATGGTTGATATTGGAGATAGAGGGTCACTTATCGGTATCCACCACTCTAAACTGGATTCATTATATAAAAAGAGATTGACATGTTTAAATCATGAAAGTTTGGGGGTTAAAGTGTATCTCCCCCTTGGGACACTATGTCCCTTGAAGAATGCTGGACCTGGAAGAGATACCGAGGGAAATCTGAGATGGTGTACAAGGCACCTACGAATTGAATCATGACTACATATCTATGATCTAAAAATAAGACATGATACCTGACTGAGCTGAGCTTAGAGCTACCTGGCAGGTTTATTTGAGAATGGTTACATTCTTCCATGAGATTTTAGCTAGTGTAAAAAGATAGAGAGGTGGGAAGACCAAACTATATGAACTTATCTGTATGAGACAGCTGAGTAATAAGATCATATCCTGATTAAGATTCGATAAGATGAGTTGAGGCCTATGAACATCATCTAAGATAAAGTAACTAAACCTCATGTGTTGCAATTGAGGCTACTTAAAAGATTCATATGGGTGCTGAGTAAGAGTGCATAAATATGCTAAATTATCTGATTAATTAGATAACTGACAGCTGAATACTGGGTCTGCTAGGATAAACTGTGCTTAGCCTGAATAGTTAAACTGAAGCTATAGAGTATCATGCATAAAAGGTAAGGACTAATTTAGTAACATGGGGTAACTGAGCATAGAATCATGAGGTCTATATTATTTGAGAATGAGAGACCAAGCATACCACATGATTTGGAAATTGAGGTATTAGAATATCTATAACTGAGTAACTGATAACTGTACGCTATAGTCAAGCAAGTCTAAAATTGAACTGAGTTTTTTGAATCTGGTTGCTGAGCTAAAGCTGACATTACAATTGAATCTGTAACTAAGACTCATTCCAGAGCCGTTGTTCGGTTCTGGTAACTTATTACTGATTGCTGAGGTTTAGGCTGATACTGAAGTATTGAATCTTGATGGCTAAGTAACTAATAACTAATAGGCATGGTCCTGTAGGACTATCTGAGTCCTTTACTAAATACTGATTACTAGGCTAATGCTGTATCTGAGGACTGGGGATGGAACATCGACCCCAAGGATTCACCGAGGAATCCAAACTGAGGGTATATATGACATATTATGAATTTGTGTGACCGTTAGGTGCATAACATGAATCACAAGAACTAAGCATTCTATAGACTGAGATACTGGAACACTGATAGCTGAGTAACTGGTAATTGAATTTTGATAGTTACATGATGGGGATGACACAAGTCAAGGATCTGAACTTACATTCACACTCTATACTTTCACAACTTCTAAATACAACCTCTTGCTAGCCATCTACCAGCACACTAACATGACATTCAAGCCTATCTTCATAACTATACCCTCGTGTAAAACAAGAATACAAAATCTTCTCTTAGTTATGAAATATTTACTCTCCCCCATCTAAGCAATAGCTCATCACTACACTATTTCACAAGGAGAGTTTACTGAAGGGTTTAAATCAGGAGGACCTGAAGCATGAATGGACACTATCTAAACTTAACACATGACTAAAACCTGAGGAGTAGAATATCAATGCATGGTTTTACCCAAAAGGTCTGAACTGAGAATATACAAATGTAGTCTGAATTTGTCTGATCTGTAGGGGCATAGCATGAGTCATGGAAACTGAGTATACTGTAATGCATGATGTGAGTACGTGAGTCATGAGCTGCATGACCTAAGTCTGGAATTTCTGTATTCATGAGACCTAATTCGTAATACCGAGTGAGCTAGAACTGTACACGATTCTATAAAAAACATGTGAATATGCTAGATACATGGAACTGATTCGTACTACAGGGTAAAATAGGACCCTTTATACAAGGAACTAAAATGGTAGATGATTTATGGAAAAATGAAATGCATGAGCATGGTTCATGACGATAGAGTTGACATGCAATGTGTGAGTGGGTTTTATGATAGCTGAAGTGCAAAACTCTACATTGAGATGAGAATGGGTCGGGAATTGTCTTTCCTTACTGCTTCTCTAGACATACAGGCACTAATACTAGAATCTTAGGGAATGACTTGGACACTTAATCTACTATTAAGTACTTACATTCTTTCCGATACACGCTTGCCTAACTAAGCACATCATATGTTACTGTTTCCTCATATGCTACTAATATCAAATCCATACCTTCATACCTAATTTTAGGTCAATAGACTAAAATTCTTGCTTGCACTGTTCAAGCCTACTGATTGGTACAAATATCCCCATGAATTCATAATCTGATCAATCCGGATAATATTATCCTACTCTACTATTACTAAGATTCGATACATGCTTCTAACTCTAGGTCATGTGCTATCATAGGATTCTGAGAAGGGATTTGATGATATATCTAAATTTAAGTTAGATAATGAGTTCTCATCATCGTGAATGAAATCCATATAAATTTGGAACATAATGGGACTGATGGGGTATTTCTGAGTCTGTGGTCAATCCTATAACTGACTGCAGGGATTGTCTGGGAAAGCCCTATCTGTAGGACTTGAGCTTTACTATTTTTGTTAACTTAAAAGTAAGGTGGAGTTGACATGAGTAAAGGAAAATGAGAATCTACATGAGTTTTCTTGGAAAACTTTTCTATAGCACAATCTGAGACATGAACGAAGGGAAACTGTTCTTAAAATATCTCAAGCCACCTGCACATAAATATGGCGCGCAACACACCTATGCACAAGACTTTACTAGATGCGTCTTTCAGACTTCCTAGGACACAATTGAACCTTAGGCTCTGATACCAAGTTTGTAACGCCCTAATTTTCTAAACCGGAATGCTACACGGTGCTCATGACCTTGAGGGACCACAAGCTAACCCATGAATGATATCTATACCTGTACACTGCATAATATATATATATATATATATATATATATATATATATATATATATATAAACATAATGCAGAACAAAGGCTGATAGGCTATAATGTTCAAACTGAATATCAAACATCTGATGGGGTATGAATACCCAAAAACAACCTAAAATACTATTTGAAAACATGATAGTCTAGAATGCCTTTAACTGTCTGAAAAAAGAGTTGATGGGACATGTCTCCAACTAACTCTGATAACTAAATAAAACTAAGTACTGCAACAATGAAATAGAATAATATGTCCTCATATGATGAGGGCTCACCACTGACGTTGAAAGCTGAAACTGATCAACTACTGCTGCTATGAATCTCGTGTCTTAGAAGCTATGGTGTAACATAAAAGAAAGTACCATAGCGCAAATGCGTTAGTACATCTGAGAGTACTGAGTATACAAGTGAGGTAGGTTATATGAAATGGGTTACATGCATGAACAATGCTAAATAACTGACTAATATAAACATGAGAGTACATGCAAAATTATGAGACTGAGACTGATATCGTGATACATGAATACTAAATCTGATCTGACATGGTACTAATAATTGATAACTGATATAACATGGGCGACTGTGTCTGACAGTCCTGATTTTGATGGAACTAGCTGAGTTTTGTACTGTATCTGTATTGACTGTATATGACAGTCCTAAAGTCTGAAGAACTATCTGAGTTCTTTTACTAATACTGAGACTGAAACTATAGGAGGTAGTAGCTTAACCGACATGCCCCATGTATGCTAATATAGCTGAACTGAGGTATAATTCTTGTCCTGATTGGAAGAGTGTCAATATTGTGCCATGAGTAAAGACAAGATGTGAGTGACCCTCAAATCTGGCAGTATCCCCAAAAGAGAACGGCAGATGTTCGCCTCATCAAACCTCAGGCTGGCAATGTTGATGTCTCAACCTATGCTGGCTACATAGTTTTGGAATGTAAGGATTGCTTATAGGAATTGTACCGTCATCTGAAGCAGGTGAGTTCCCATCCTTGGGTTCACTCAATGCTAACTTCTACTCCCGTCTGAAGAGACTGACCATGATTGACTAAACTGTACATGAGCTGAGTTTCCTGGATTTCGTTGACTGAAGGAATGTTACTGATATCTGACACGGACTGAGATCATGAGATTTCTGAGACTTCAGGAGTTACATGACTTGCTGAATTCTATGGAACATGGCTGGACTGAAGATAGCATGACAATATGACATGGCTCTAGGCACACAACTATATTTTTTGAGTACAAGTACCCCCAGGACTCGATGGAAGGAAACTGACACATATTACTGACTTGTTCATAGGAATAAAGTCCATAATTCATAATATCATAAGTAAGGGATTCAATACTACACATGGTTCACAATATTTCATACGTGGGAGGGGATACATTCAACGTGGAAGTACTTTCTTAACTACAACATTATGTTCACAACATATCACAACCACAATACATATCAATAACGTGGAATTCATGTAGAATCATAAAGCATAGAGTATGGACTTGTTACTTGTTACTCTTAAGTCATGAAAACATGATTATTATTATTCTAGGCCTTTCGTCGAACACCTTGCATGCACAATTTAGGCATAGGTGAAACCATAAGATTTTACATCATGAACAACCAAGTTTTACATGTTTTCAACTCACATGGTGTCATAGATTCATAATAACACATAAAGATTCCAAATTGGGAATCATTCAACATCAACAACTTGATTATCAACATCCAACAATATAGATATCATAAACAACTAATTTCATAGATTTCAACTTACATACTAACATAGCTTCATAAAAATACATAAAGATCCCAACTTAAAACCATAGAACATGAACACAATCATACCACATCAAAGTATTCACAATACATTATTTAAAACGTGATTCTTGAGTTCCATGGATAAAAGGAATCCATGGATGAATACTACGCATACCTTAGATGGAAGATTCATAATGATTAACGGCGAAATCCTTTGAACTTGGGTCTTCAAATTGAAACCCTTTCTCTTTTTCTTGAGAGAAAATGATGAAAAAGGATATACTTTGGTCCAAATGAGACTTAATACTATGTTTGTGTATATATATAGGGTGTGAAAAAGACGAAAATACCCCTAACCAAAGGGAGATAGACGTAGCTGTCCCTCTGTTGATAGTTTTGATATGCTGAAGTAAATTGATCATGAAGTTTTACTTCAACGTTGGATTTGAATGAAACCAATTGAAGTGAAAAGAAGACTCAAAGATATTTCCATTGATATATAGCATAAATCCCAGTTTATTATATACAGGGAGTTATGATCGTTTGAAATTAACCCTAAAATTTTGGCCTAAAATGCGTCCAGAATGCGGGAGCATTTCAAACCAGTTAGTTCAGACACTGAAATGCATGAAAAATGCATTCTAAATATGACCAATACATACTAGAGTATTTACCCATCATAATGCAACTTGAAAATAAAAAAATAGACGTCATAAAGGTCGCCAAATAAATCCCCAAAGTTCGGAGGATTGAAATATGACTAGTGTTGAACACTTAGCAAAAATTCTTCTAAGTATTAGATTTTCTTATCAAGCCTTAAGGAGCTGAGTTAGACTTAAAATTATATGGGGTATTACAATCCATAAAGCTCTTAAGAGGTCTATATTCCATGTTGAGTGTACTTAAACACTTCCAAAGCTTTCTTAAATTCTCTCAAGTATCCATACTTAGGGTTTCCAAGAAGTAGCTCAGAGAAGGACTCAAGGGTAGAATTCCTTTCATGAAACTTGGTATTTCAGCCATGTTACTCTTTTCTCATTTTTAATTTGTTAAAAACATATATTTTAATGTATTGTTCATGAGATATGATGATTGGTTTGAAACAGGGGTTGAGGGTTTGTAATGTTTATGGATTAAATAATGTTTCTCTTGGTTTACATGTGATTGATCATGCTTTAATTATGATTTTAAACTTGTGGACGCATTGGTATGGTGAATGAACTAGGGAATTCTGATTTTCCCCAAACTTGTGACTTTTGAAGTGGTTATGACTCCAACCCCGTATTGTGAAATTGGTTTCAGTTATGAAAAATATGGAAATTTAAACTGTTCTTGCACTATTGCATAATAATTTGATATTGAATATTATGGGGTTGTCTAATTCCCTAAAATAATGTGTAATTGAACCAAAGGGGTTGTGAATTCCATTAAGCAAAGATTATTGGTTTTGGCTTATTGATGTTACCTTGCAAGTGTAGTTGGTATGACGGTACCAACAATGTATGCCTTAATGTGTAATGTCGTTTAATGAATGGGAACATGTGATACTTATTTTAAATGGGCTTTATTATAGGTTGTGTAGCGGAATCATGAATGTGGATGTCCCAAGCGACCAACACTAGAAGCCACAAATGCCGATGGGGAGGGGGGGATAGGGTTTATATGATCGGGAGGTTTAAGTCCCCCTTATTATTATTAATTGATTGAGAGGTTCAAGTCCCCCACATCATATTATATGTTTTGGTTCTCGTGTTACCTTGATATCTCAGGAGATTCGACTCCCCCATAGTGCATATGCTTACCCTCTGGTTCATTCAGCCACATGCATTGGGGCCCTAACAGCTGGGAGAGAGCTGGGCCTATAGCCCGTGGGTGGCTTATTATTTTATGACGGTTGAGCTATAAAATCCAGGCTAAAGTTTTAAAGCACATGTTAAGCCTTGTTCTCTATCCCGACATGTGATATACATATATATATATATATATATATATACACACACATATATATATATGTATATGCATTTGATTATGTGCATTGGTTTTGAATTATTTTGAAATGCTGATCATGGCATTATGTTATCCTTATCCCTGAGTTACATGCTAGTGTTCATCTCACTAGCCATCTTTAGATGGTATATCCCCATGTGATGCAGGCACCATAGCTATTTCTACCTTTCCTATACAGAGTTAGGTCAGTCAGCTCGGTTTGTTGCATTGTGGTAAAGTGGTGAGCTTCCATCCCCCGAAAGGCTTAGGCATTTCACCATCTTTTATTCTTAGATTTTAGTTGATAGTTAATTTCCTTCCCATTAATATTATAATTTTCATTCTCATAGTCATCTCATAGAGTCGGGGAATTTTTCTAACTAAGACTGGTTTTGGTTCTTTATTTAGAAGGCTATGTTTGGATTACTGTGGAAATTGGGTGATGTTGGTCGATTGTTTGGCCGGTCATTGGTCATCTATTATAGACATGTTTTGAATTTTCTTATTCTTATTCCATGCTATCTTCTTATATATTCATTATTCGTTTGACCTTAGGGGATGTTATGCTTGGTTTGGTTAGGAGCAGGGGTGACCTCCGCCGGTCCACGTGGGACTTGAGATACCAGTCATGTCCAAACCTTGGTTCGAGTCATGGCAGATATGGTATCAGAGCCTAAGTTTGGTGTCATTGGGGGTCCAATAAAATCGTGTCATGTAGAGTCTCGTTTATGGGTATGTAGCGCGCCATATGTCATGACCCAACTTCTCATGTCATGATGGTGCCTACCATAACCCACCTGTAGGCAATCGAACCCGTAGTCTGAAATAGCTAGTAATGGACTACTCAATAATATAAGGAAAAGAATGCGGAATATATGAATTAATGATCAATACATAGAAGAATCCCAAAACTTGGTGGTATCAGTACAAGAGCTTCTAAACATAATAAGAGTACAAAAGTGATATATCAAGGAGAAATACATTGATACAACTTATCTACAACTACAACTTAGAGACAAGTCTAATACTAGGAGAGAGATAAGTAATACTCCAAACGTCAGGAGATCATTTTTAGACTCCAAACCCGAAATGCACCACATGATGCACACAACAATGGTGATAACCTGTACTATGATCTATAGGATACATAAGTGTAGTATGAGTACCAAACGAATAGTACTCAGTAGGTATCTTCCAACTGAGCTCCAAAGATAACACAAATAAACATAACATATCAACAGAATAAAATCTGTACCAAAGAGTCCAGATATCATATAACAAGTCAATGAGAATAATAAGGGACAACTATACTATTCATGTCCAGAAGTCTAACATAACGAGATTAAGGAAGTAACAAGGTAAACTATCCTATTCCTGTTGCGTTCAATCTACGACAATACTATACTGTATATCCTAGGCTAACATACGAATAAAGGGTGAAATAAAGATATATAGTAATATATAAGGTAAAGAACCGACTATACAACATGAACAATGAAGGGAGGGATATACGATAGCACTATAACTTCATATAGCTTGATATATATACATATAAACAAAAGGTCATCTCAAAGCATAACCTATATCATTACATCTTCATTCTAAGATCTCATTATAATACTATTAGGATTTAAATACAATCATACTCAGGGTTTCTAATCCACACATCTAGACATGAATAATCATGCATAGTAATGCGATCACAAGATAGAAGAGGCTGGGAGACATACCTCAATCCCGATAGCAGATCAATGACCAATCTATCATAGGATAGCCATAATAATGATCATCACAATGATAATAATAATAATATCAATAACATCATAAAGAACCTGCTACTCCAGACAACAAATAACTAGCCAAGCCTATGCATACCCCCACTTCCCCAGACTCAGAAGAATTTAATCAACATAAAACAATGCAAGGCATATTCTTCACCCATATCTATGCAACTGTCGCATACTAGCTGATAAATATTCGTCAATACTGGTGATAGGCGATGCGGATACAAGAATGAATTCAAAGTATACAGTCACTATTACAACTCATTATAACTGTCCTTATCAGGACCATCATCTTCGTCATTAACCTCCGGCCTTGCCGAGCATCAATATGTGATCAGTATATCCTCTGACCCTATTAGGTATCAGCATCATCACACTAGTATCTTCCGGCATTTCCGGGTATCAACATCATCACAATAGTATCCTCCGACCTTTTCGGGTATCAATATCATCATATTATTATCCTTCGACCTTGCCGGGTATAAATATCATCACAATAATAATTACTGAATAACATAAACTAAAAATACTCGTAAACATAGTCATATCACCATAGAATATCTCTCTAGCAAATATTTCCCAACTACTTGTTATTATATAACCAACACTTATTATAAAGAAACCAATAGTTCACTCACCGTCCACTTCTTTTAGCTATAAGCCTAAATATTATCCATATTCATGGGATAGAAACTAACCACTATTCATTAAATAGTCAAAATCTAACATCTTGTCATGGTTCATCACTACACCGAATCGCTATTTATCCACTATTCATCATTATCAACTAATCATCCTATACCTGTTAATCACTATTAGACAACACATTACTACTTGTCACCGAACTATTTTTTATTAATTGAAACCATTCATTAACTAACAATCGTTTACCGCTAATCTTAGATTAACTATTCATTTATTAACCATTTCGTAACTATTCATCATTATTACCTAGTCACTTCTTATTACCAACATCTCTTATTATCTAGCCTCATTAGTACACAACTCCTCGATTATTGACTAATCGACGTCACAAACTTCGTCACAAACTTAGTGACCAATATCAACTAATCTTCACCTATGCTAGACAAGACCTCACCACAAGTCACACATTAACCATTGCGTGCTACCATATATTTATACTAAGCAAGATTCATTAACTAATACTTAGATTAACTAGCCACCAAATGCTATAGTTAGCTAATGGACAACTAGTTAACTTATAGCTTAACCATTAATTAGGCAGAACAATCATAAGATCATGCTTCATCTAGAATCACATATGTTATCAATGTAATAATCATAGATGTACCAAATCTATGCATGCTATCACAAGTATCCAATCAATAAAGTCGTTAGCAATATACCACATCTTCCTCCATCCCATGTGGGAGAGATATGTATAAAAACATAGATATGAATTCATAAACTTAAATCGTATCCTTTACAATGACAAGCACTTCTCGGATATCCAATTATTACCATGACATAACCTTTGGCTGAATGACACATTCAAAATAATCGCAACATCATAATCACGACCTTAGTCCCATATATATTTCCTAAACTTATATCAATAATCATATTTACAAGATGTAACATATCTCTAACTATCTCACATATAGGAGGCATCACACATATAAGAGGCATAATATCAATAAGCATGTAATCATACTCTCACACAAGAGGCATCTTTTATTTAGAAGGCATAATATAGATAGAAATGTAATCATCTACATGGTATTTTATAAAAAAAGTCAAACATCACCACTATAAGGAATATCACCTCTCTAGGACAATTATCTTATGTAAAAGGAACCTTGTCTTTATAGGTCAAACAATCTTGACAAAAGGAAATAGCAACTCTATAGACCAATCATCAAGTCTAATTGTAAATAGCATCTCTATAGGTCAATCATCAAGTCTACCAGGAAATAGTATCTCTATAGGTCAATCTGCAAGTCTAAGAAGAAATAGCATCTTTATAGGCCAATAATCAAGTCTAAGAGAAAATACCATGCCTATAGGCCACATAACGTATCTAAGGGGAATATCATCTCTAAATGCCTAATATCACTTCCATAAGAAGTATCATAACTATAACTCAAAAGGCATAATCTAGGAACATCAATACAAGTTAGCAAGTCAAGAGTATCCTTATTCTAAGGTTTACTAGCCTCAACTATGTCTAACATCGACAACTAAATCCATAAGGCTTAACACAAGTTTAGGCCTAAGTGGGACGGACGATCACACTTCTAGTCCTTAATTTCTATAATTAGGCATACTATGCCCTAAACTAGGCTAAGGTATCTAGTCCAACTTCTAGATGTCAAATAATCCACATTCATACCTAAGATAAGAACTCCGGCTAGAAATAAGGGTACTCAAGTCAAATCTACCCAACTTATGGTTTCAGGACTACCATACTAGCCCTATAAGGTCAAATATACAAATCATTCTTCAAATCATTAAACCACATACCAAACATAGGTTTACATCATAACCACTCTAAAACTAATCTAAACTAGAGAAGGAAAGCAATAAAATTCAAAAGGGGTACAAACATGCCATTTTACAGGTCCCAAGCCATCATCCAAACTCCAAACATCAATAATCAAGACCAAGTCATCCTACTGATAATAATGCCTAACGTCTATATCCACATGCAACATATATCACAAATTATCTATGGAGAAAAGTATATAGAAGCCTACCTCAAGGCCAAACTACAAAACCTTGCTTCATATACCACATGCTTGTCTTAAATTTACAATCCTCAAAATTCCATAACACTATCAAAACCATAATCTACTCATCAATACGAGTTTAATGACACCCATGTTGCACCATTGTGCCTCAGAACCAAAAATGACTCCAAAATCCCAATGGATCCCACATACGAAGAACGAATTTTCGAGGCCAACCGAATGTTCACTCATGAACAAGGAATCATAACTCTCATGAAATGACTGAAAATTAAGCATACTTTGGGTTAAAATCAAACCCTAAGCTAAATTGGGGTTTTGAGTACAAACTAGGAAATTCAAGCATGAATTCAAAGGATTCTTACCTTATATTTGAAGATAATCACGATAAAAGATGATAGTAAAGCTTCCCAGTCATTCACCATGACCAATTTTGAGTTATCACACTCATTTTGGGGTTTCTAGGTCTAAATGATGAAGGGGAAATGCCCCAAACACGTCTTGGGGTCTTTATATAGTCCCTACAGGTAAGGAAATATCGCTATCGTAGTCTTACGGGTCGTGATTGCACTACCATGATCACTACACTATTTTCCACGATCGGGATTACCCTAGATGAAAGCAAAATCAAAAATAAGTTTTTGACCCTCAAAACTCATCTGGAATCCGAAGAACATAATCCAATAGTTAATTGTATATACAACCACATTTCAAATCCGTTGGAATTATCTAAACTTTCATCTGAGATTGTTTAGGAAAAAGTGGGGCCCACACCTATAGTTTCATTATTTTTCATAAAATCCACTCAATATCCCAAAATAAGTTTGTGAGCCGTGGGACCTAAACAAAGGGTCCCCTAGCTAGCGTAAAATTAATGTTTTGGATGTGATAGCGAAGTTGGATTTTCAATTTGAGGTCATTTCGACCAAATATAGGTGCCACACCTATTCTTTCTGATTTTTAACTTTCCGACCAATAGGTCAAAATGAGATCGGATGCATTGGGACCCGAATCAAAGGTCTACCTAGATTATAATCAATATTTCAAATTTGTTGGCGCAGTTGGAATTTACATCCAATGTTGTTTCACTGAAGTTTTTGCTCGGTGGCCATTTGGAACCAGCGAAAACTTTTAAATAGGGAATTAGTTTTAAAAACCAAATGAACTGCCCGATAATTGAACCATCAGTCCCAGCAAGTCATAAATGACTTGAGCCAGCTATGGATAAGCTCAAATGGTGAAGATAAGTATAAATATGGAAAATAACCTAAAGGGTCATTACAATATCCACTAATGGTGAAGATAAGCATAAATATGGAAAATGACCTGAAGGGTCATTACAATATCCACTACGAAATGGACTTTCGTCTTCGAAAGTCAATGGATAGAAAAAAATCTCAAAAGCTCGAAAGAATGAGGAACTGGGCCCGTATGCTCCAAGCATGACTTCCCAAGTAACCTCAATAGAGAGAAAACACTTCTAAGGGATTTCTCCACTTGTATCCATTTTTTAACCAACACTCTCATTCTACATCTAAAATAGCCCAAACTCAACTTTACCACTAACTGGCCTCAAACTGAACCACGAAGGTTGATGCACGCACATCTAAATAACATCACACTGATATCATCTCAATATCTGCATAAATCAATGATGACTCATACACGCCAAAAAAAACCAAGACATGAGTCATAAAATTGACTCCGAATCCATAAATAATCTTTCTTTACTATTTTGTACATGCTATCTGCTCCAAGCCAAGAGAAAAATCATTTGAGTCTCATCCACGTAGTCTCATCACGGAGAACTCATGGAACTGAAGCTAACTTGATGAAAGTCCATAAGGCAAATATGAGAATAAGCTCCTAAGGCACTGTCTGGGCATACAAATAGAGATAATCAAGGAATGCAATCCATTCCAATACTGCAACCAGTTCGGATAAAAATCAAACTAAAATCTCAAAATCCTAGGTATAACTACGCATCGCTGAATATTCCACTATAGGATGTCTCATCCACCAAGAATAAAGCCATATCGAATCCAACTCAAGAATATTACTCCTACAGAGTAAATCATCAAAAATTCCCAAAAATAATTGAAACTCGAGGTCAAAACTGGTAACCAATACAGGGCCCATGGGCTATCATATGATCACTTATCAACTATGGTCAAATGGAAGTCTAGAAGACCGAATAGTAACCATAGAGTAGGCTTAACCAGCCTATAAATGAAATCTAAATAAGGACAAGTCCAAAGCAAAAGCTACACGCAAGTTCTACAACACCAAGATAAAATCTCAATACCAAGGCTAAATCACTCGTTCTCAAATATCCAAACCAAAACTAAAAATGGGTAGGTATTAATGATCCATATATATCATGCTTCTAAATCTCCATTCCAAGGAATCAAATCCAAAACTGAGCCAATAAGGCTATATCAATGTCAACTATCTCAAATCGACTCTAGTATCCAAATCTGCCATATTCGAGATAAATCATACCAAGCCATAGTAGAGATATATCCAGAGAGAAAAATCACCATAGGGATAACCACTGACTGATAACACAAGCAATCAACTCTATATTGGTTGGAGGGAACAAAATATAGCCGCAAAATAGACATCATACTAAAGGTTGACCTACTGGCTGAAAGTGTATATAACCCACTCCATATCCACTGAAGGGCTTGAACTATCCAAACATACTTAAAAACTTTCCAAGACTGAAAACAACACCAAAAATGGCAAAAGCTCTAGCAACTCAAAAAAATGCAACTTAAGTCGGGAACTAACCAATCTAATACTCAATCTAGGCAAAGAAATAGCCACAGGTACATATCACCAAGTAGAAATACCCTGCTAAGCCTCACTAGGCCAAACATATTCTAAAATGGGGATTTTCTAAATCACCCAAGAACCACATCATCGAAAAAGAAATACACTAATTTTCAAAATCAAGGTCAAAGTTACAACCACAACCAGAAAGTCAATATTTTGAGATAAAGAATTTCTAATTTGCTAACTTAAGAAGTGATCATAAGAAAGGCCACCTGCCTCTAAATTTTGATCTCCTCTAGAAAAAGCCATATCACAACAACAAAAGAGTATCCACTCTCCACATAGATAACAAGGCAAACCATCTAAAGGGAACAAATGCAACATTCCTAGAAGATGAATCCATGACATCTCAACATCAACATCAACATCAAAATCGCTATTAGAGGAAGAAATAGACACAAATGAAGAATGGACTGGTAAATCTCACAAATATGCTATACCAGAAGGGATAGTCAAAACAAAATCCTTCGAAACTCAGGAGGTAAGTCTAAGGACCTCAAACTCAAAAATAGGAAACATAACTAAATTGCCAACTCAAAAACCACAAAGAACTATAGAAGGTCAAATTACCTTCGATACCACAGCACATGGCTGAATCAATTTAATATAGATAACCAAGAGGTAACATAGTCAACCTTGCCATGCTAGGGGAAGAAATCATCAAATCAGGCTATATCTACTGAAGTCGCCAAATAATATCACAATAAAATAAAAGTCTAACTAGATAAACTAGTCTATAAAGCTACCCAATGATGACTAAATTCATTATGTAACAACATCAAGTAATAATATCAAGTAATATGAATAACCTTATGCAGTGGTAGCAATAGCCACAATAATATCCATATCAACATACTGAATAGGCAGTACCAAAATGAACATCCATATCATATACCACTCAAGGGATATAATAGGGCTAATATGCCAAGATAAATGCAACTCGAATCCAAAAACCACACCCATAGGGGAAAATATCAACATAGATCTACTCCATCCACTACTAAAAGGAATAAACTATATAGTAGTAACATAAATCATGAATCCAATAATATGACGATCATGATCGATAAAAATTCATCAAGGCATACAATCATCAATGGGTATGAAAACCTCAATACACATAATAAGGGATAAAGGCAAGAAATAAAAGCACACTAATCATGGCATCATCTGCAATCACATACCTGATGTGCATAAATAAAATACATCTAAATGAGTCTATTTCAAAATGAATGACTGAAATCAACTGAGGCACCAAAACACCATTTCTAACTGAAAATGTCACAACATTATAAGCTAATCTAAATAAGCTGAAGGACCAGAAATCTCATGTCAGGGAAACTTCCTAGACTAGTAGTCGATCTGTCTACAGTTGAAACAAACTTATAAAGCACCAACATAGCGAGACACAAACTGAGCCCAAATGGCTGGGCAACTAATGTTGATAGAATTCTACAAAATTCTGTCCATACTTCTGAAATCACATACTGTCTCAAGAACCCTAGACTAGTAAGGAAAATACATGCTAACTCTAGCTGATCATCTATCTCATACCTGGGGCATTCATTAAACTAGTGTCTCATTATGACATAACTAAACCAACATCCTAGAATACTTTGAGATACTACCTCTCAATATCCAAAATGGTCATCATGGCTCGAAGAACATATCACACTCCATAAGTCTAATGAGAACTTTGCCTTCTATGATCATCACAGCAAGTCTGAGAACTACTCATAGTATGGAATATTATCTGCATAGAGTTGATGGGTTGTAGGTTAAGATGAACTCTACTAGAAAAATCCTCACTCTTGAATAAAATACCAATAACACTATACTAATGGCATGTCTCTTGCCGCTATTTCCATATGTCTCAATATTTGTGTTCTATATGGTCCTCTCATAATCAACATTCTAATAGAAGGAAGATTTATCTGCTATCCCGTACTTCGATGCCAAATGGAGTGGCTATACTAACTCTCTAACATTACCATGTACCAATGTCTAGATCAGAAGGTTGTCATATAAAAAAATACATAGACCACACAAGAAATAGAGTCTCGTACTTAAAATTGGTAAAGAACCCTGATGAATACCAATACACCCAAATTCTTTTTAGCTACCGCTGAAGATCTTTGATGTCCATCTCTGATTCTCTAGTCCGACGCTGTGCTGAAACTCTTGAAACACATGTTAAGTCTCATTTGCATCTATCGATAATATCACATCATCTTTTGAGGATAGAAAAGAGTCAAATAATATGTTTGAGGTTCATAGCAATGCGAACACACGATAGGAGTCAAGAAGTAAATTTCCTAAAATGTTGTTATAGCCTCCCAAAGATAGGTTACAGACGTCTTTACACCAATCCATAGGACTCTACTAACACTTAACTCTTGTACTAACACCAGTGAACCTAGGCTATAATACTAATTTATCATGACCCAACTTCTCAGGTCATCGCATACTCATTTCTTAAAATTTTCCCTCTCTAAAACTTCTCTCTAAAAAATTCTCTCAAGGGAGCTTGAGGGTGGGCACAAGGCTGCCATGGGGCTTGGACCCCCTTCAGACATAGAAAAATTTAGTTTTAAAGATCATATCGTAGAGTTTGAAAATACAAACTCAATAAAAAAATGATACTAAAAAATTCAAACCACAGCTTCGACAATCCTAAAAAACTGATGTGATCAATGTTTATCCTATGCCGGAGCAAATTGCGTTAGCATAAGAATAATTTCTCATGCTGGTTTGGTTGGAACTTCTAGTGATATTGGGGGAGTTCATACTAGTCATAATATTTATGGTGATAAAAATTAAGATGAGTTCAACACATCAATAAACGACAAATCGCCTGTGGAAGTCGTCAATGACAAAGAAGCATCATCGGAGCGCCGCCATAAAATTAAATCACCCTCCAGTAAAATTTAAGATATTTACACTATGGGGTTTGCTCACAAACATCAGATCTATCTCCCATAAGAATTTCAGCTTTTTCCACCTCTAAAAACTTTAATGGGCCACTATTTTGAACCACCGGCGGAGCTACAATGGGATTGACAGGTGGATACCAGTGCCAAAAGGGGTTCCTTCCCACTGTGAACATACCCCAACAAGAAGCCCAAAAAATATTGAGCCAAACGTTGAAAATTTGAGTTTGAAGGTAGTGCCACCGCTGGCGATTTCTGACCACAGCGCCGCCACCGCAGAGGTATGTCAAATTCAAAATTTCCAATATAATTTGATGGGAAATTGCATCAACAACATCAATTCATCAAAATTCCCAAATAAAACTCACCAGAATTCATCCAATTTCATAATTAGGGTTCCAAATGTTGAATTTTTTGGTGATGGAGCTCTGAATGATGAAAACCAAAATTGGTAAGTTGGGTCAACTCACAATGATCAGAGGAGTGATTGCCTTCAAAAATCCCCAATTAAAGATACCTTAAACCCCCTCAATGCCTCTTCTAAAGCTGAAAAGCAAAGAAATTCGGACGGAGAAGAGGGTGGAGCTTTAAAGGAGCTCGATACTATCAAGGTAGGTTTGCTGATATCCAAAATTTTGATTGTGATTTAGTGCAATCCATTAAAATCCAAATGGTGAGTTTTCTTTTTCCAAGTCTTCTAATGGTGTTATAGATGGTGTGTTGCCTGATTGGAATAGTGTTGTACATAATGTGGATGGTGCTGAAGCTGTTAATAATGAGGTGCATGATGTCAATGGCACTACTGGTAATGCTCAGCCACAAAAAAACCCAAAAAAAGATACATAAATTCAATAAAACATCTGCCACAATATCCAAATGAACAAGATAGATCCAAACAAAAACCTTACATTCCTAATTCCAATCCTATGATAATTTTTAACAATTTTGGTCCACATGAAACCCCTGCATCCACCCTTAAACCTTCGATGAAAAACCTGATGAAATAAAAGAACTTGATCCTAAACTACCTAAGATAAGCCAAACCAGTCCCTAATTTGTCCTAAAAATCCCAAAATCCCTGATCCTCTTTACCTGTAGTTTTTCATTCAATGATTACCAAGTTGAGAGCTCAAAAGCCTCGAAATATATCCCTGTTGATATTAACCCTCCTAAAATTACAACAAAACATTGATTCCCATCAGTAGTCTTTAAAAAGAATGATTTTTGGTAAAACTGGCTGAAAGATACAAATTTACTCTCATTGGTAAATTAACAAACATCATGCAAAAAATGGAAGTAATAAGGAAAGATTTCTTATTGTAAACAGAGCTTAGGGGCAGCGTAAACCTTACTCATTTTAACTTAAGGAAATTGTATATTGACCTTGACAATGAGTATGATCATACCACTATTTGGACCAAAGGGAGGATGTACATTGATGGTTAGCTTATGAGGTTTCAAATCTGGACCCTAACAGTTAAACCTAATAAAGAAACCCCTTTGGCACCGGTGTGGGCTGTTCTACTAGAGTTACCTTAGCGTTGCTATTGTATGGAAGTTGTAGATCCTCTGTTGTCTCAATTTGGGAAAGCTTTGTTTTTGGATCTAGCCTACTCATAAAAAGACAAGAGGGAGTGTGGCCAAGGTAAAGATTCAACTGGACCTTACTAAACCTCAACCACATCATGTGTGGATGGGTTTTGATGAGGATGAGAATAGAGATGGAAGGTGGCAATTAGTGCAATTTGAAGGAGTTCTAGAGTTTTATACTTATTGCAAGCATCAAGGGCACAATATCTTGACCTGCACCATCAAGAAAAGGGATGATGACTTTAAGAAGAAAAATGAGCAAGAAGTTGCTGCTGTAAACGATAAAGTTCAACATCGAAATATCAGGGACAACACCAAAAATAAGTCACCTCCCCAGAGCAACATTTCAGTTCAGCAAGTCTCAACACTGAAAAATAGACATGAAAAAAAAATGTAGAAAAGGTAAGGGACAAGAATCTGGAAAATGGAAATAATACAAAGCAAGGCATAGGACAATGGCAAACACAGAAAAGAAGAGGAAAAAAGACCAATTATCAACAACAACAAAAGCAACAGCAGTACCAAAAAAACCTAGCAGACTAAAATCTCCATAAGCTACACCAAATTTGCAAGGTGATACCATTCAGAATCAATAAGAGTACAATCTTAATAAAAATCCAATTGAGGTGCTTGATTTGCAGAAATCTTTAGGTATTGACTTCTGTACTCTGAATCCCTATACCCCCTGGTTTAGCTAATTTTAATATTGTCGGTGGAGGTGAGAAGGAGGTGATGAGGTCGAATCCCATCCCCTTAGTTCCCATGATAGTTTTGATGTTGTTGATGGTGTGGAAGGAATTAAGGGGTGTTCTACAGATTGTATGCCAAGATATATTGGGGTGGAGCATAATGTTTCAAGTAGTTTGGCTTCTGGTGGTAAGAATATTGCAGTTCCACCTTTTTCTAGTGATAAATGGTGTGATCTTGTTGAAAATAAAAAGGAGGGAGAAGAGAGGGATTTACCTGTAATAGCTCCTCTAAATACTGCTAACCCTGGATATTTTTCCCAGGAAAGAAATAAGAGGGTGTTTCATCCTTATTCAACTATGAGAGTTGATCCTATGAGTAGAAAGAAGAGGGAAACATAACAAAGAAAATAAGAGAAACTAGAGAAAGAAGTGGCTAAGAGAAAAGATAGAGCAAGGAAAAGAAATAAACATCTCAAAGGACAAAAGAAGCTTGGTTTGATTGCTGAACTAACTGATGAACACTTCCCTGCTTTTGCCAAATCTATTAGAAAGCCAGAAAATTCCAAGGATAATTGCACTGAGAACAAATTTACTTCTCCTCCAAAGGAAGATGATTATAGGGTCATTCATTCGGAGGATGAAGTTGATGATGACAATAAATATATTGATGAGGATAATAAGGAAGAAGAGGTATGTCAAGATCTTCTCAAAGTATTTGGTACTTCTGGAAATTCAATTAAACACAGTGAAATACAAGAGACTACAAAAAAAAATGGTTTATCTCCAAGGAGTTTCTAACAAAAAAGTCCTTACTATAAAGCTGTCACTAGTGCTGCTACTAATAGGTGATAATGCTCAAACTACACCTCTCAATGAGAATGTCAGTGATTGCTGTCAATATAAAACCCAACTAGGTTAGGGTCGAATCCCACAGGGAATATGGTGTGAACGTAAGTCATTTGCAAATCAATCAACTGATAGTTGGATGTTCCCAGAAATGGGAGGTTTTTAGTTTAACAAGTAATTGTCGGTTGATTTAATCAGTGTTGTAATCAAGAGATTTTGAAAAACCAGAATTATGTTCACTAGGACTTTCGATACTTGACAGATGCTAATGGTGGTTCAATATTCTCACGGTAGGTAGGATAATAAGTTATCTTTATCAATGTTATGCTTAAATGTCTCTCGACCTACTTTAGAAATTAATTACCTAATCCTCTCGGACTTAGGGAATTTATATTCACTACCCAGATTTTACCTCAGGTTAACCAACCTTGTTACAACACTGATTATTAAACGGAGCATTTCCATGTCCCTGTTGATAACTTACTTACCACTATATCTGATTTCTTCCTCAAGCAAACTAAAACAGGTGTTATCTATTGTTTGCAACCAACAGACGTTAATTAAAACCTCAGAATTATTAAAAAATCCTACCACCTTTTAAATCTTGAACACTTAGCACCTTATCAAGACCTAACCCTAGATCCCATAATTCAGGTTAAAGGAATTTAGCCACTCTTAATGCTAAAATCAAAACAACAAGTTGTATTTATGCTTGGAAGGTTAAACTTACCACAAGAAGAATAATAACTAGTGAATCGCAGATTAGATCACAAAGGAAAATCCCACAATTATGATAATAATCTCTTCAAAGTATTTGCTTTTTCAAGCCAAGAAATTAGAGAGAGAAAAATATCAAAGATTATTGTCAAAACTCAATGTGCGGATCTCCTTAGAAAACCCTAAAACAAGGCTTTAAATAATTCACCCTAATTATGGAAACAAAATAATAGAATTCAGAAATCCATCGGATTAGGTGATGATATTTGTGATAGCCTATTAGAAGGCTGACGACTTATCACAAATCTCGTCAGCTTCTTTTTCAACTTTGGCTCTTCCTATTTAAGGTTGACGACTAATTTGAAAACTTATCATTTTTCTGATGGCCTATCATAAAATGTTGCCAAATCTGCTTCAGTTCTCCTATGCTGCCTCAGGCTGATGACATTCTTGACCACTTTTGTTGAATTTTATGCTTGCAGATGCCAGGGGGAATGCCAATAATATCTGCGATGGTCCATCCTATAGCTCTCTTGTGCCTCTGAAGTACTGAAATATATGCATTTACCTATTTCTCACCTAAATCAGCCATAATAATAATCGGTAGCATGTTCTCGTTGCCCAAAAATATGTACCATAGTGCCAGGCAGTTCTTTCAATTTTAACACCGGTGGCTCCTCAATAGATGGCTTGGCTGGTGGTGTTGGTCGATTAGAAAGGTCAAGTTTTAGCTTTTTAGGAGCATAAGGATATGAACCTCTTCCTTGTAAAGCATAAACAGTCTCTTCTGACTGATATGAACCACAGTCATGCCTCCTTTTTTGGGCACGCATTAAACTAGGCTCACCCATTTGTGGTCAGAAATAGGGTAAACCACTCCTGTATCTAACCAATTAATAATCTCCTTCTTAACCAACTTTTTCATTGGTGAGTTAAGACGACACTAATGCTCTATGGTTGGAATACCAATAATATCTGCTAGGGGGAATGCCAATAATATCTGCGATGGTCCATCCTATAGCTCTCTTGTGCCTCTAAAGTACTAAAATAAGTGCATTTACCTATTTCTTACCTAAATCAGCCGCAATAATAATAGGTAGCGTGTTCCCAATGCCCAAAAACACATACCATAAGTGCCCTGACAGTTCTTTCAATTTTAACATCGGTGGCTCCTCAATAGATGGCTTGGCTGGTAGTGTTGGTCGATTAGCAAGATTAAGGTCTATATTTTAAGGAGCATAAGTATATGAACCCCTTCCTTGCAAAGCACAAATAGTCTCTTCATACTCCCTGATGCCTTCACTATTAAAATTAATCATAACCGAGGCCAAAGGTTCGACAACAAGTTGCTCAGCTATTGACACCTTCTGTTCGTTCTCATAATACATATCAGCTACTGAGAACAAACTCATTTCTTCATGATGCCTCATTGATTTACCTACATCAAACTATACCACTTCATCATTTATTCTGAATAAGAGCTCATTCTCTCTCAAATCAATCAACATACTTCCGATTGCATGGAAAGGTCAACAAGGAATTATGGGCACCTCGAAGTCCACCTCGCAATCCAAAATGATGAAGTTTGCAGGGAATATAAAGTTGGACACCTTCACCAACACATCATACAAAATGCTAACATGTTGCTTTACTGACCTATCCGCCATCACGAGTCGCATGTTGGTGGGAATGGGATTTCCCAGACCCAACTTTCTATAAACAGCCAGCGACATCTAATTTATGCTTGCTCCCAGATCACATAATACCTTTGCAAAGTCTATAGTCCTAATTATGAAGGGAAAAGTGAATGTGCCTAGGTCTTGTTTCTTCTACACTAAGGTCCTTGTAGAAATAGTGCTACAATGATGAAGATTACCGTCCAATTCGTACCTCACCGCTTTTTTCTTAGTCATAAGGTCCTGCATGAATTTTGCGTATCCTGGCATTTGCTCAAGTGCCTTAATCAAAGGCATATTTATTGTCAGTTGCTTGAGTACTGCCATGAATTTGCTGAATTTTGCATCAACAGTTTTCTTCTTCAATCGTTGAGGAAAGGGAGGTGGTGGTCTTGGGATAGTTTTCAGCACTACCTTCTTCTACTTCTCTTTACCTTTCTCCAAAATATCATTAGAATTATCCAGCTTCTCAGACTCCATTGGGCCTTCTTCTGGTTCATCAACAATTACCTTATCAGCTACAGATTTTCTCACAGAAGGGTCAGGTAAAATCAAACCATTCCTAGTAGTAATAGCCATGCATGAGCCATTATTCCGTATTACTCGGTAATGTTTTGCTCTTCCTCTGGTTAAATGCTATGGAAAGTTGGCTTATCTGCTGCTCTAACTATTTGATTGCGGTGGAGTGTAAGCGCACCAACTAACTAATGTATGTCAGATCAGTCTTCATGGTGGTCACACCAAATTTTTTTTCCTTCACTTCCTTCAACAACTTAGCCATCATGTCATCCATGGATATCTTTTCAAAACTTGTAGAAGCAGCCTCACGATATCCTGGAGGAATATGTAGTTCGCTCCGGTCATTGTTATTCCTCTAATTTCCTTGCTCCCTATCTTTATAACCAGGCTTATCATAAAAGTTCCGACCTTGATTCCCTTGGCTATTGCCTCGGAAATCCCCCTAATTATTACCATAGTTTGTCTCTTCATCTGCATTAGCATCACTTCTATCCTGAGATCCCACAGCTTTTACCTTTTTAACCTTGTCTGATGGTAAGTTCTTGGTCAGCTAGTCCATCTGTATTTTAAGGATAGCCATGGCTTGGTCATGCTCCTCTTCTCATCCGCATTGTTCCACAGTAATACCCACAGAAGTAGTGGGGCTAGCTACCATAGAGTCTCTAGTATACCATGCCTGACTCTGTTTGGTCATTCTGTCCAACATCTATGAAGACTCTGGGAATGTAAGATTAACAAACGAACCACCAGAAACATTATCTACAATTGGATTTATAACAGAGTTAAGAGCCCTGTACAAAGTCTCTATAAAGTGTATGTCCGTCATGTAGAGGTTCAGACACTGTGTCAGCTTCTTCTTGAATCTTTTCCATGTTTCATGAAAGGCTTTAGTCGGGAGCTGCCTAAAGTTGCTAATCTCATCCCTCAACTGTACCCTCCTAGAAGGAGAAAAGAACCTTTCTAGGAAAGCTCCTTTCAACAGCCTTCAGTTGGTAATAAAATCGGGTGTCAACTCATTTAGCCACAAATTTGACTCCCCAAACAGAGACAACGGGGCCAATCTCAACTGGATATCATTTTGGCCCACTATTGGGATATCAAAAGATTTACAGATGGTGAAAAAATTCACCAGATGTAGGTTCGGGTCATCCCCAGGAAGGCCACCAAACAACCCTTTCAGATTGAGGAGTTGGATCATAATACTCATAATGTTAAACTTAGCCCAAGGTGCCAATAGTGTAGGAATTATTGTACCCGTTGCACCTGCTCCATCCATTCCATCATCATCATCATGATTAAGATCAAACTAGACCGACTGGTACTCTTGTCTTTCTCAAAACGGATGGTTCCTGTTAATATTAGGCCGTACTAGTGCAGCTATCTGCTCTGCACGCCTTGGGTTATATGGATTCAGATACTCTTTGTCTCCCAAATCTTCATCCTTAAGTTTTGGATGTTGTGCTTTTTGGCCGAGATTTTGCACAGTTACCTGAGCTCGAGCTAATAATGGTTGCAGTTTCGGATTAGGTGGTAATAATGGTTCACTGGAAATTTTGGTTCTTGGCATACTCTATAAAGATCCTACGAATAAAAAAAACAAAAAATAAACGTAAACCTAGGAAACTTAACTAATAGTCAATTTGCGCACACAAACTTTAGTTTACAATCATATTCCCCGACAACGGCACCATTTTTTATAATGCTCAAACTACACCTCCCAATGAAAATGTAAGTGATCGTTGTCAATATAAAACCCAACTAGGTTGGGGTCGAATCCCCTTAGGAATATGGTGTAAACATAAGTCGTTTGCAAATCAATCAACTGATAGTTGGATGTTCCCTATAATGGGGGTTCTTTAGTTTAAAAAGTAATTGTCGGTTGCTTTAATCAGTGTTCGTAATCAAGAGTTTCTGAAAAACTAGAATTATGTTCACTAGGGCTTCCGGTACTTGATAGATGCTAACGATGCTTTAAGATTCTTTTGGTAGGTAAGACAACAAGTTATCTTTATCGACGTTATGCTTAAATGTCTCTCGACCTACTTAAGCATTTAATTACCTAATCCTCTCGGACTTAGGGAACTTATATTCACTGCCCAGATTTTACCTCAGGTTAACCAACCTTGTTACATCACTAATTATTAAACGGAGTATTTCCAAGTTCCTGTCGATAACTCACTTCCCACTTATTTGATTTCTTTCTCAAGAAAACTAAAGCAGGTGTTATCTATTATTTGCAACCAACAGACGTTAATTAAAACCTCAGAATTATTAAGAAATCCTACAACCTTTTGAATCTTGAACAGTTAGCACCTTATTAGGACCTAACCCTAGATCCCATAATTCAGGTTAAAGGAATTTAGCCACTCATAATGCCAAAATTAAAACAACAAGTTGTATTCATGCTTGGAAGGTTAAACTTACCACAAGAAGAATAATAACCAGTGAATCACAGATTAGATTACAAAGAAAAATCCCACAATTATGATAATAATCTCTTCAAAGTATTTGCTTTTTCAAGCCAAGAAATTAGAGAGAGAAAAATATCAAAAAGTATTGTCAAAACTCAATGTGCGGATCTCCTCAGAAAACCTTAAAACAAAGCTTTAAATAGTTCACCCTAATTATAGAAACAAAATAATTGAATTCAGAAATCCCTCGGATTAGTTTATGACATTTGTGATAGCCTATCAGGAGGCTGATGAGTTATCACAAATGTCATCAACTCCTTTTTCTGCTTTGGCTCTTCCTATTTAAGGATGACGACAAACTTTACAACTTATCAGTTTGTTATGCCTATCATAAAATATCACCAACTCTACTTCAGTTCTCCTATGCTGCCTCTGGCTGATGACATTCTTGACAGCTTATCAGACCCTTGACGACTTATCACAAAATGTCATCAAATCTGTCAACTTAGGCCAATTCTCTATTTACTGCTGATGACGACTTTGATAACTTATCACAGGGCTAACGACTTATCAGAAATATCGTCAGGCACACTTGTCTTCAGATTTTAACTTCTTTGCTTCCATTCTTGTTGGTTCTCTATCATACAGCTTAAACTGCAAAATCAAACATAAATCAATCAAAAATGATAAAAGTTTCTTTAGAATTTGTAATTATCCTTAGTTAAAAGCCTCAAATGTGTTAGCATTAGCTCACACATCAACACCCTCAACTTAAAACAATTGGTTGTCCTCAAGCAAATCAACACAACTAAAAGAATACAAGGTACATTTGGAAGTTAATCATCCACATTATCTCAAAAAACTTTCACCATCTCCAATGTCACTCAATTGAAGAACAATGAAGAACACCAATTCAACACACAGGAATCAAGATACGATATCAATTCAGTTATAACAGCCATGCATAGACCATTATTACACTACTCGAACAAGTCAGTAACTAGCAATGTAACCAGTGTGCCCTCATAGCAAAGACATCCCTCTCATCTCATATCAGGAATTATATATGTAACCATAGGGACGATTAAAAACTCACTCTCAAAATGAAGTTCCAATCAGTGTATTCCAAGTACCATAGTCTTTTCCTTATATTCATTACTCAGATCTTCAGATAGGTCAGCTAGGATCACTATAGGATTTCTCTTAGGCTTGTAATATAGACTAGAGCATGGTATGATACTCGATGGAATTTAAAGTAAATAAGCCTCCTTGCCACTACAATAGCTTTTTAGGGTTTCACTCATTAGCCTTTTCCTCTCTTCTCTTTTCTTGATCACACTTATTTAGGATGGGTGCAGTCTTTTCTTAATTACTTAATCTTTTTCACAATTTTTTTCTTGCTCTTTTCCTCTGCACCCAACTTTTTATTCTTTTCTTTTATGCTAATTTTCTTCATACTCATTCAATATCACGCACCCCTATTATAACCACCCTCAACTTAGGCCATTAGCCTAAGTTAATATACACATTATCTAAGGAGGACCACGACCAAAACAGGTTCATTGTGATTTAAATGGGAAGGTGATAGGTGTCATACAAAGAAATTGGATAATTAGGCTTAAAATAGGGATCAAGGGATATTATACACATAGGGAAGGTCATTTAGTCTTAAAGTGAGATAAAATCAAAATGGCCTATGATCCTTTCCTAACCCCTATCTTTCAACCTAGGTAAGACTAAACGGGCAAGTTCTGGCTTCAGCATACAAAAGAAACTAAGTAGTTGCTCACACACATGGGACACACGTATATCATAAGCTACGACTCATTCAATTCATGAAGATGTTTAGCAATAATTATTATGTTACTAGAACTAATGCCATACAAAGATGTACAGTGGTCACACTTGAATGCAAATCACATAGTTAAAGGAGTAGAACACTTGAAGAGGTGTACAAAAATCACAAAACAGTTCAACTGCCTTAGGTACAATTATTTCTTCTAACCGAGTACAAAATTTTACAACAACAATTTACACTACACCCTCAACTTAAAATCAAAGAAAATCTAAACTAAGGGTTAGAGAACACCTGAAATGGATCAATCTCGGGGGTCATTGGTTGCCTCTCATGCAGTGCCTGATTTAACATCGTGACACGACTTAGGTATCTTGATTACTTCAGACTTCATTGAGACAGATAGTAGTGATGCTTTTTATCGATTCTTTCAGACCAATGTAAAGCTTGACTCATTGTCCATTCACCTTGAAGGTGCTGCCATCTTCATTTTCAAGTTCTGCTAATCCAGATGAGTAGACTTGACTAACTCTAAATAGGCCTGACCACTTAGATTTAAGCTTGCATGGGAACAGTTTAAGTTTAGAATTGAACAGAAGCACCAAGTCACCCTTTTGGAAATCTCATTTCTCTATTCTCCAATCATGGTACTTTTTCATCTTTTATTTATATAGATCCACTTGTTCATATGCCCTGAGTTGGAATTCATCCATCTCATTCAGTTGTTCCAGTCTCAGCTCTGCTGCCTTCTTCTAACACAAATTCAGCCTTTTGAGTGACCACAAGGCATTGTACTCCAACTCTATTGGTAGATGGCAAGATTTTCCTAGACTATCTAAAATGGTGACATGCCAATGGGTGTCTTGAAAGAAATCCGATATGCCCACAAGGCATCATCAAGCTTTCGAGACCAATCTTTTCGACTAGCATTCACCATTTTGGCTAGGATGGCTTTAATCTCTCGATTTGACACTTCCACTTGTCCACTAGTTTGTAGGTGATATGGAGTGGCTACCCTATGCCATTTCACCCCGTATTTTGCTAAAGATGCTCAAAACACTTTTTTCCAAAAATAAGATCCTCCATCGTTTATAATAGTGCATGGTACTCCAAAACAAGAGAAGATACTCTTTTTGAGAAAAGCAACAACTCTCTTTCCTTCATTATTAGAGAAGTCAACAGCTTAAACCTATTTCGATACATAGTCAACGAAAACTAAAATATACTTTATCACATACGAGATTGCAAAAGGGCCTATGACATAGATGCCCCATACATTAAATAATTCAACTTCAAGTATCTTAGTCAAAGGCATCTCATGTCTTTTAGAGATTGACCCTTGCCTCTGACATTTGTTACCTTTCCGCACAAACTCATAGGCATCCTTGAACAATGTTGGCCAATAGTAACCACTCTGCAACACCTTCCTATCCATTTGGTCACCTGCATAGTGACCTCCAGCTGGGGAAGTATGACATGTTTCCAATTTGCACAATACATTCACTTCCGGCACACATCTCCTTATAATATTTTCCGAACATCGCTAAAAAAGCTACGGCTCATCCCAGAAGTAATGTGTCACATCATGTAGGAATTTCTTTCTTTGATGGAAAGAAATATTTTTTCTGATGACCTCACTCACAACATAATTTGCATAATCAGTATACCAAGGCAATTGTTCCACAATAACCCCCAAGATCTCCTCATCAGGGAATGGATCATTTATTTCCATTTCATTACTAATTGCCTGCTCACCTTCCATTCTAGACAAATGATCTGGAACTCGATTTTCACAACTTTTCTGATCTTTAACCTCAAAGTCAAATTCTTGTAACAGCAACACCCATCTAATCAGCCTTGGTTTTGTATCCTTCCTCACCATCAAGTACCTCAAGGCTGTATGGTTAGTGTGGACCAGCACTTTGGTCCCAAGAAGATAAGCCCTGAACTTCTCAAAAACATACACTACAACTAAAAGTTCCTGATCAGTGACGGTGTAATTTTTTTGTGCTCCACTCAATGCTTTGCTGGCATAATATATCGGATGAAATAGGTTATCCTTTTTTTATCCCAATACAACTCCAAGGGCAACACTTCTTGCATCACATATGATCTCAAACGGTTTTGAAAAATCTGGTGCAACAATAATAGGGGCCTAACCAGCTTCTTTTTAAGACATTTGAATGCCTTCAAGAAAATATCATCAAAGAAAAACTTCACTTCTTTCTCCAAAAGTTTGCAAAGTGGACTTGCAACCTTCGAGAAGTCTTTTATAAACCTCCGATAAAGCTAGTATGCCCAAGAAAACTACACACTCCCTTCACTGAAATGGTAGGTGGAAGTTTCTCAATAACTTCCACTTTTGCTCGATCAACTTTTATCCTTTTTTTTGAAATTTTATGGCCGAGAACGATGCCCTCCTTTACCATAAAATAGCATTTTCCCAGTTAAGCACCAAATTGAATTCAACACATCATTGCAAGGCTATACTCAGGTTCGCTAAACACATCTCAAATGAATCTCCCATTATAGAAAAATCATCCATGAAAACCTCTATTGTGTCCTCCACCATATCTGAGAAGATAGACATCATACACCATTGAAAAGTGGTGGGTGCATTGCATAGCCCAAATGATATCCTCTTAAATACAATGGTTCAATTTGGACATATGAATGTTGTCTTCTCCTAATCTTCAGGAGCAATACAAATTTGGTTGTATCCGAAATAACCATCTAAAAAACAATACCACCCCCTTCAGCCAATCAATCAAGCATTTGGTCCATAAAGGGCATCGGGAAATAGTCTTTTAGAGTTCATGAATTCAGCTTGCGGTAGTCCATACAAACTCTCCACCCAATCACAGGCCTGTGTGAAATCAACTAATTCCTTTTATTTGCAACCACAGTCATGCCTCCTTTTTTGGGTACGCATTGAACTGGGCTCACCTATTTGCTATTAGAAATAAGGTAAACCACTCTTATATCCAACCACTTAATAATATCCTTCTTAAACACCTCTTGCATTGGTGGATTAAGACGGTGCTGTTGTTCCATGGTTGGAATACAATCTTCCTTAAGTTGAATTTTATGCGTGCAGATGCCGGGGGAATGCCAATAATATCTATGATGGTCCATCCTATAGCTCTATTTTGCCTCTAAAGTACTGAAATAAGTGCATTTACCTGTTTCTCACCCAAATCAGCCGTAATAATAATAGGTACCATGTTCCTATTGCCTAAAAACACATACCATAAGTGCCTAGGTAGTTCTTTCAGTTTTAACACCAAGGGCTCCTTAATAGATAGCTTGGCTAGTAGTGTTGGTTGATTAGAAAGGTCAATGTCTAACTTTTTAGGAGCATAAGGATATGAACCCCTTCTTTGCAAAGCATAAACAGTTTCTTCATACTCCCTGATTCTTTCATTATTAAAATTCATCATAACCGCGGCCAAAGGTTCAACAGCAAGTTGATCAGCTATTGACACCTCCTGTTCGTCCTCATAATACACATCAACTATAGAGAACACAATCATTTCTTCATGATGCTTCATTGATTTACACACATCAAACCGTACCACTTCATCATTTATTCTAAATATGAGCTCATTTGCTCTCAAATCAATCAACACACTTTCAGTTGCGAGGAAAGGTCTACCCAAGATTATAGGCACCTCAAAGTGCACCTCGTAATCCAGAATGATGAAGTTTGCAAGAAATATAAAGTTGGAAACCTTCACAAACATATCATACTAAATGCCAACAGGTCTCTTTACTGACCTATCCACCATTACGAATTGCATGTTGGTGGGTGTGGGATTTTCCAGACCTAAATTTCTATAAACAGCCAGCTACATCAAATTTATACTTTCTCCCAGATCACATAATACCTTGGTAAAGTCCATAGTCCTAATTGTGCAGGGAATAGTAAATGCACATGGGTTTGGTTACTTCTTCACCAAGATCCTTATAGAAATAGCACTACAATGATAAAGATTACCCTTCAATTTGTAGCTCACCACTCTTTTCTAAGTCACAAGGTCCTTTATGAATTTCGCGTATCCTGAAATTTGCTCAAGTGCCTTAACCAAAGGCATATTTATTGTCAGTTGCTTGAGTACTATCAAGAATTTTCTGAATTTTGCATCATCAGTTTTCTTCTTCAATCATTGAGGAAAGGGTGGTGGTGGTCTTGGGATAGTTTTTAGCATTACCACCTTTTCCTTCTCTTCACCTTTCTCCAAAACATCATCAAAATTACCCAGCTTCTCAGACTACACTGGGCCTCTTTCTTTTGGTTCATCAACAACTCTCTTATCAGCTACAAATTACCCATAAAAGGGTCAGGTAAAATCTTACCACTCCCAGTGTTAATAGCCATGCATGAGCAATCATTCTGTTGATTCTGGACTGTATTACTCGGTAACGTTCCGCTCTTCCTTTGGTTAAATACTGTGGAAAGTTGGCTTATCTGCTGCTCCAACTTTTTGATTGCAGTGGAGTATGAGTGCACAAACTAGCTGATGGATGTCAGATCGGTCTTCATGGTGGTCACACAAGAGTTGGTTGCCTCCACTCCCTTCAAAAACTTAGCCATCATGTCATCCATGGACATCTTTTCGGAACTTATTGAAGCAGCCTCACGATTTCCAGGAGAAACATATAGTTCACTTCTGTCATTGTTATTCCTCTAATTTCCTTGATCCCTATCTTTATAACCAGGCTTATCATAAAAGTTCCAACATTGATTTCCTTGGTTATTTCCTTAAAACCCCCTAGATTATTAACATAGTTCGCCTCTTTATCTGCATCAACATCACTTCTATCCTGAGATCCCACAACTTTTACTTTTGTAACCTTGCCTGATAGAAAGTTCTTGGTCAGTAAGTCCATTTGCGTTTTAAGGTGAGCCATGTCTTGGTAACACTCCTCTTCTCATCTACATTGTTCCACAGTAATACCCATAGAAGCAGTAGGGTTAGCTACCACAGAGTCTCCAGTATGCCATGCCTGACTCTGTTTGGTCATTCTAACCAGTATCTATGAAGCCTCTAGGAATGTAAGATCAACAAATGAACCACAAGCAACATTATCTACAATTGTCTTTGTAACAGAGTTAAGAGCCCTGTACAAAGTCTCCATCAAGTGTAAGTCTGTCATGTTCTGGTTCGAAAACTATGTCAGCTTCTTCTTGAATCTTTCCTATATTTTATGCAAGGCTTTAGTCATGAGCTGCCTAAAGTTGCTGATCTCATCCCTCAACTGTACCCTCCTGGAAGGTGGAAAGAACCTTTCTCGAAAAAATCTTTTCAACTACCTCTAGTTGGTTATAGAATTAGGCATCAGCTCATTTAGCGATACAGTTGCCTCCCCAGACAGAGACAACGGGAAAAATTTCAACCAAATAGCAGTTTAGCCCACTCCTGGGTTAGCAAAAGATTTATAGATGGTGACAAAATTTAACAGATGCAAGTTTGGGTCATCCCCAGGAAGGCCACCAAATAACCCCTTCAAATTGAAGAGTTGGTTCATAGTACTCGTAACGTTAAACTTGGCTCCAGGTGCCAACGATGGAGGAATTATTGCACTCGTTGCACCTTCTCCATCAATTACATCACCATTATCATTGAGATCATATTGGACCGGCTGGTACTCTTGTCTTTCTTGGAACAGATGGTTCCTATTAACATTAATCTGTTCTGTTTTAGCTATCTGCTTTGCGCGCCTTGGGTTAGTAGGATTCAACAACTCCTCATCTCCCAAATCTTAATCCTGAAGGTTTGGATGTCGTTCTTGTTTCCTGAAATTTTGCACATTTACCTGAGCTTGAGCTAAGGCTTCCAGTCTGTCAGCCTCTTTCTGTTCTGCCATTCTTCTAATTCGTTGCGATTCTAGATTAGTTAGTAATAATAGTTCACCAAAACTTCTGCTTCTTGGCATACACTATAAAGATCCTCCAAATAAACAAAAACAACAAATAAACATAAAACTAGGAAACTTAACTAATAGTCAATTTGCGCACACAAACTTTAGTTTACAACCGTATTCCACGATAACGACATCATTTTTGATAATGCTCAAACTACACCTCTTAATGAGAATGTAAGTGATCGTTGTCAATATAAAACCCAACTAGGTTGGGGTCAAATCCCACTAGAAAAATGGTGTGAATGTAAGTCGTTTGAAAATCAATCAACTGATAGTTGGATGTTCCCTGTAATAGGGTTTTTTAAGTTTAACAAGTAATTATCGGTTTCTTTAATTAGTGTTCGTAGTCAAGAGTTTCTGAAAAACTAGAATTATGTTCACTAGGGTTTCCAGTACTTGACAATGCTAACAGTGATTCAAGATTCTCGTGGTAAGTAGGACAATAAGTTATCTTTATCGACGTTATGCTTAAATGTCTCTCGACCTACTTAAGCATTTAATTACCTAATCCTCTCGGACTTAGGGAATTTATATTCAATGCCCAGATTTTAGCTCAGGTTAACCAACCTTGTTACAGCACAGATTATTAAACGGAGTATTTTCAAGTCCCTGTCGATAACTCACTTCCCACTATATTTGATTTCTTTCTCAAACAAACCAAAGCAGGTGTTATCTATTGTTTGTAACCAACAGATGTTAATTAAAACCTCAGAATTATCAAGAAATCCTACCACCTTTTGATTCTTGAACACTTAGCACCTTATCAAAACCTAACCCTAGATCCCATAATGCAGGTTAAAGAAATTTAGCCACTCATAATGCTAAAATAAAAACAAGTTGTATTCATGCTTGGATGGTTAAACTTACCACAAGAAGAATAATAAGTAGTGAATCGTAGATTAGATCACAAAGGAAAATCCCAGAATAATGATAATAATCTCGTCAAAGTATTGAATTTTTCAAGCCAAGAAATTAGAGAGAGAAAAATATGATAAAGTATTGTCAATACTCAATGTACGGATCTCCTCAGTAAACCCTAAAACAATGCTTTAAATAGTTCACCCTAATTATGGAAAAAAAATAATAGAATTCAGAAATCCCTTGAATTAGGTGACGACATTTATGATAGCCTATCAGGAGTCTAACCACTTATCACAAATGTCGCTAGCTCTTTCTTTAGATTTGGCTCTTCCTGTTTGAGGATGACGACAAACTTGACAACTTATCAGCTTCATGATGGCCTATCCCAAAATGTCGTCAACTCTGCTTTAGTTTTCCTGTGCTACCTCAGGCTGACGACATTCTTGAAAGATTATCAAATCCTTGATGACTTATCACAAAGTGTCGTCACATCTTTCAACTTAGGCCAATTCCCTATTTACTGCTAACGACGACTTTGATAACTTATCACAGGGCTAACAACTTATCACAAATGTCGTCAGCCACACTTGTCTTCAGATTTCAACTTCTTTGCTTTCATTCTTGTTGGTTCTCTATCATATTAGCTTAAACTTAAAAATCAAACATAAACTAATCAAAAATGATAAAAGTTGCTTAAGATTTCACAATTAATCTTAGTTAAAAGCCTCAAACGTATTAGTATTAGCTCACACATCAATAGGCCTCTCACAAGGTCACAAAGGAGTAAGGGTGTACATTTTACATCCATGTGATGTTTTCATCAGTATAACAAGAGCTTGCATCTTCATTATACATAATTTATTTTCAACATAATATGCTTGAGATTACATGAATTATCTCTCTTCTTCTAGGCTATGTTGGGATGATATATAGCATCTTAGAAGAGGTGTTTTTGTTTGAGTGCCATCAGAAGATAATTTACCTAGATCATAAATTTATCTAAAGTTATGGAATTAAGCTACAAGGTTGTCTATTAGGTAGCTTAATTCCACCTTTGAGTTTTGTGGCCTAGCCCCTCTCCTTTTACATTTTTGCTTTGATGAAATAAAAAACTTAGGGGTGTTGCTCAACCCCTGAACCAACATGGGTCCTTAAAAGAAAAAAACTTCTTAGGTCATGATGGCACCTACCATAACCCACCAGTAGTCTGAAACGACTAGTAATAGACTACTCAATACTATTAGAAAGAGAATGTGGAATATATGAAATAAAGATCAATACATAGAATGATCCCCAAACCTAGTGGTATCAATACAAGAGCTTCTAAACATAATAAGAGTACAAAATTGATATATCAAGCAAAATAAACTAATATAAATTATCTCCAAATACAACTTAAAGACTAGTCTAATACTTATTAGTGAGAGATAAGTAATACTCCAAACGTCAGGAGCTCACTCTAAGTCTCTGAACTAGGGTTGCTCCGCACGATGCACATATCAATGCCAACAACCCATACTATGATCTACATGTAGCAGAAGTGTAGTATGCATACCAAATGAATGGTACTGAGTAGGTATCTACCAGCTGAACTCCAAAGATAAAGTAGCTATACACAAGATATACACAGAATGAAATCTATGCCCAAGAATCCACAATCATATAAAAAGTTAATGAGAATAATAAGGGAAAACTATTCAATTTATAACCAAGAGTATAACATAAAAAAAAGGAAGTATCAAGGTGAACTATCCTATTTTAGCTACATTCAATCTACGACAACACTATACTGTATATCCCAGGACAACATACAAATAAAGGGCGAAAGAAACATTTATAGTAATACACAAGATAAAGAAATAACTATACAATATGAATAATGAAGGGAGGGATATACGATAGTACCATAGCTTCATATAGCTAGATATATGTATGTGTGTGTGTGTATATATATATATATATATATATATATACTTGAGGTCTTCTCAAAGCATAATCTATATCATCATAACTTTATTCTAAGACCTCATTATAATACTATAAGGATTTAAATACTATCATACTCAGGGTTTCTAATCCACATGACTAGACATGAATAGTCATGCATAGTAATATGCTCATAACATACAAAAGAAAGAAGAAACACCTCAATCCCCATATAGGATCAATGACCAATCTATCATAGTCTAGCAATAATAATGATCATAACAATGTTAATAATAATATCAATAATATCATAAATAATCGACTATTTTAGAAAACTAAATACCTAGCCGATCCTATGCATACCTTCCCTACCCCAGACTTGGAAGGTTCAATGAGAATTGAACAATACAAGGCATATTCTTCACTTATATCTATGCAACTATCCCATACTGGTTGATAAATATTAAAGCATACTGGTGATAGGTGATGTGGATGTCAGATTAAATGCAAAGTACATAATTAATATTACAACTCATCATAACTGTCCTTATCAGGACCATCATCATCGCCATCTAGCTTTGGCCTTGTCGGGCATCAACATATCATTAATATATCCTCCGTCCTTGTTGGGTCTCAGGATTATCACAATAGTATTTTTTGTCCTTGCCGGGTATCAACATCAACACAATAGTACCCTCTGGCTTTTTTCAGGTATTAATATCATCATAAAATTATCCTCCGACCTTGTCGGGTATCAATATCATCACAACAATCATTACCGAATAACATACACTTAAAATACTCATAAACATAGAATATCACCAAAGAATATCTATCTAGAAAATATTTCCCAACTACTTGTTATATTTAACTAATGCTTGTTATAAAGAAACCAATCGTTCACTCGTCGTCACCCGAATTTAGCTATTAGCCTAAACATTATCCATATTCATGGGATAGTAACTGACCACTATTTACTAAATAGTTAATATCTAGCATCTAGTCATGGTTCATTACTAGACCGAATCACCATTATCCACTATTCATCATTATCAAACAATCTTCCTATACCTGTTAATCACTATTAGATGACACATTACTACTTGTCACCTAACTATCTTTTATTAACTGACACCATTCTTTAACTAACCATCATTTACCACTAATCCTTGATTAACTATTCATTTATTAATTATTTAGAAACTATTCATTATTATTAACTAGTCACTTCTTATTACTAACATCTCTTATTATCTAGCCTTATTAATACACAACTCCTCGGATATTGTCTAATCGACATCATGAACTTAGTGATCAATATCAACTAATCTTCACCTATGCTAGACCAGACCTCACCACAAGTCACGCATTAACCATCGCTAGCTACCATATATTTATACTAAGTAAGATTCATTAACTAATACTTATATTAACTAGCTACCAAGTGCTATAGTTAGCTAATGAAAAACTAGCTATCTCATAGCTTAACCGTTAATTAGGAAGAATAATCATAAGATCATACTTCATCTATAGTGACATAAGTTACCGAAGTAATAATCATGGATGTCCCAAATCTATGCATGCCATCACCAGTATCTAATCAATAAAGTCATAAGCAATATACCACATCTTTCTCTATCCCATATCAGAGAGATATGTATAAAAACATAAATATGAATCCATAAATAGAAATAGTGTCCCTTATAATGACAAACACTTCTCAAATATCCAATCATTACCATGACATGACCTTTGCCTCAATGACTTATCTGGAATAATTACCATATCATAATCATAACCTTAGTCCCATATATATTTCCTAAACTCATATCAATAATCATATTTACAAGCCGTGGCATATCTCTAACCTTCTCACATAAAGAAGGCATCTCACATATATGAGGCATAATATCAATAAACATGTAATCATTTTCTCATACAAGAGCCAACTCACATCTATAATGCATAATATAGATAGACATGTTATCATCTATGGGATATCTTATTTCAAAAGGCCAAACGTCATGACTATGAGAAATATCACCTCTCTAGGCCAATTAACTTATCTAAAAGGAACCTCATTTTTATAGGTCCAATAATCATGACTAAAGGAAATAGCAATTGTACAGGTCAATTATCAAGTCTAAGAGTAAATAGCATCTCTATAGGCCAATCATCAAGTCTAAGAGGAAATAGCATATCTATAGGCCAATTAGTAAATCTAAGAGAAAATAAAATCTCTATAGGCCAATCATCAAGCCTAAGAGGAAATAGTATCTCTATTGGCCACATAACGTATCTAAGAGGAATATCATCTCTAAATGCTCAATATCACTTCCACAAGAATTATCATAACTATAACTCAAAAGCCACAATTCGGGAACGTCAATACAAGTTACCAAACCACGAAGTATCCTTATTCTAAGATTTACTAGACTCATCTATGTCTAACATCCACAACTAAGTCCACAAGGCTTAACAAAAGTTAAAGCCTAAGTGGGTCGGATGATCCCACTTCTAATCCTTAATTTCCATAATTAGGCACACCATGCCCCAAAATAGGCTAAGGTATCTATTCCAATTTCTAGATGTCAAATAATCTATATTAAATCTTAAGATAGAAATTTCTACTAGAAAAAAAGGGTACTCAAGTCAACTCTATCCAACTTACGATTTCAAGACTACCACACTAGCCCTATAAGGTCAAATATACAAATTATTCTTCAAATTCTAAAACCATATACTGAACATAGGTTTACATCATAATCATACTACAACTAATCTAGACTACAAAGGGGAAGCAATTGGATTCAAAAGGGGTATAAACATACCATTTTACAATTCCCAAGCCCTTATCAAAACTCCAAACAACAACAATCAAGGCCAAGTTATCCTACTCATAATCAAGCCTAACATCCATATCCACATGAAATATATATCACACATATTCTATGGAGAAAAGTAGATAGAAGCCTACTTTAAGGAAAAACTGCAAAACCTTACTTCATGTATCACATGCTCTTCTTTACTTTACAATCCTAAAAATGCCATCACATTATAAAAACCATTATCTACTCATCAATACGAGTCCAATGACACCCATATTGCACTATTATGCCTCGATTTAAAAAACAACACCTAAACCTCAAGTGCGTTTCACGTATAGAAAATGAGTTTTTGAGGTCAACTAAATGTTCACAAATGAACAAGGAATCATAACCCTTAAGAAATGGGTGAAAATTAAGCATACTTTGGGCTAAAATTAAGCCCTAAGCTAAATTGAGGTTTTGTATCCAAACTAGGAAGTTCAAGTATGAATTCAAAGGATTCTTACCTTAAATTTGAAGATAATTATGATAAAAGATGATAGTCAAGCTCCCAAGTCACCCCCATGACCGATTTCTAGTTATTAACTCATTTTGGGGGTTTTTAGGTATAAATAATAAAGGAGAAATGCCCCAATACATATTGGGGTCTTTATATAGCCCCTATAGGTAAGGAGATGTCACTATCATGGTCCTACGGGCTGTGATTGCACTATCGCCATTGCTACACTATTTGCCACGATCATGGTTGCACCAGATGACAATAAAATAAAAAATATTTTTTTAACCCTCGAAACTCATCCAAAATCCAAAAAACATGATCCAATAGTGAATTTTGAGTGTAAACCACATTTCAAATCCGTTAGAATAATCAACTATTTCATTTGAGATCATTCAGGAAAAGAGTGGGGCCCATAACTATAGTTTTATTATTTTTAATAAAATCCATTAAATAGCCTAAAATAAGTTTGGGAGGTTTGGTACTTGAACCAAGGGTCCCCCTAGCCTAAAATTCTGCTCACTTCTTTCCAGTGAGGACTAATTACTCTTCTAAAAATTATGTCAATTTGTTCATAAGGAGATCGTGGAGTTGCTTGGTACTCCAAGTTCCATCTTATTTGATCAGGGTAACTCATTCTTATCTCACTTTTTGAGGTTGTTCCAATGAGGCTTACAGATGAAGGTAGACCTTAAAATGGATTTCCACCCATAGACCTATGGCAAGCAAAAAGGAAATTCAGGTTTTGGAGGATATGCTTTGGGCTTGTGTATTTGATTCTGGTGTTAGTGTGGTTGACCACTTGCCTCTCATAGAATTTACTTACAAAAAAAACTATCACTCTAGCATTAGTATGGGTCTATTTGAGTCCTTATATGGTAAGAGGTGTTGGTCTTATATTAGATGGTTTTAGGTTGGTGAGAATATGTTGTTTGGCCCTGATTTGGTTCACCAAGCCATAGATAAGGTAAAGGTGATTTAGGATTGACTTAAGGCTGCCCAAAGTCGCCAAAAGTCCTATACAAATGTAAGGTGAAGGGAGTTGGAGTTTATTTTTGGTGATTGGGTGTTTTTAAAGGTGTCTCCCATTAAGGGAATGATGTGATTTGGTAAGAAGGGAAAGCTCTGTCCCAGCTATGTTGGTGTATACTTAGTATTGAAGAGGATTGGTAATGTTGTATACGAATTAGATTTGATTTCCAGCTTAAAATCTATTCAACCAGTATTTTATGTTCGATGTTGAGAAAGTCTGTGGGTAATCCTTGAATGGTTGTTACATTGGAGGAGGTGGGATATTTTGGATTCCTTATCTTATGAAGAAGTCCCGATTGAGATTTTGTATTGGCAAGTGTGTCGGTTGAGGAATAGGGATGTGACATCAATAATGTTTCCTTGGAGGAACCAAAAAATTGAAGCTGAGGAGGACATAAATTATAAGTATCTGTTCTTGTTCCCCATTACGAATAATTATGCTAGAGGTATGCATATTCCTTCACATCTTTGTTTTTTGTCTTTGTTAATGGTAAGTGTGGTTGTGTGCAAAGTCAAATCGTGCTAATATTTTCCTTGTACTGTCATTCAAGGATGAATAATACTAAGGGGGGAGGGAGTATATAACTCCTTGGGTTTTTGGTCCTTGAAAATATCTGAAATTTTATCCTTACTATCTTGACTATGACTTCCCAGATGAGTTGTAGGGAGTTTTGATGGGTCGTAGGGACTCGATCACAACTTAATCAGAACAAGTGTCTTAGTATTTTGCTATGAGTACAAGTGGCTCTCAACTAGTCATCAATAATACTTATGGGTCATAAGGACCAAGTTGAAAGGCGTCCAAAAAGTTTTGCCTAAGATATTTTCTTCAATATGACTTGAAGCCACGAGTCGTAAACACTCATGACGAGTCATTATGTCCCAATAGTAGGGTGTCTATTATGTCGTACTAAATTTGTTGTTGTCTTGAGTATAAGAAATAGTTATGAGTCATTAAGTGGGGTTATGAGTCGGTGGTATGAATCGTAGCCAGTCCAGTATGGGGCGTTGGTGGTTCTGTCTTGACTATGACTCCTTGTGATGAGTCGTAATGTATCCTTAGGAGTCGTATAGAGAACCGTAGTCACTAAAGACTAAATTTTAGATTTTAGTTTTAGGGTACTTTGGACAATTCCCTCCTTGTCCAATTAAAACCCCACATCCATAAAGCTCTTAAAGGGGTTATATTTCATCCTAAACATACTGAAATACTTCCAAAGCTTTCTAAAATTTTCTTAGTGAACCATACTTATGGTTTTGAAGAAATAGGTTATCCAAGGGATCAAGGGTTGAATTCCTTCGATGAAACTTGGTATTTCAAGAATGTTTCTCTGCCCTCATTGTTAATTTGTTAAAACATATGTTTTAAAGTGTTATTTATGAGATATTAATGATTGGTTTGAAACAAGGGTTGAAGGCTTTAATTGTTTATGGATTAAACAATGTTTCTCATTGTTTTCATGGGACTAATCATGCTTTAATTATGGTTTTGAACTTTTGGGTGCATGGGTATGGTGTATGAACTAGGGAATTGTGATTTTTCCCAAACTTGTGACTTTTGAAGTGGTTATGACCCCAACCCCATATTTTGAAATTTGTTTTAGTTATGAAAAATATTGGAATCTGAACTATTCTTGCACTATTGTATAATGATTTTAAATTTAAACTTATGGGGTTGTGTAATTACCTAAACTAATGTGTAATTGAACCAAAGGGGTTGTGAATTCCCCCAAGTGAAGTTAATTGGTGCGGCATGTTGATGTTACCTTGCAAGTGTAGTTGGTATGACGATACCAACAATGTATACCTTAATGTGTAATTTGGTCGAATGAATGGGAACATGTGATACTTGTTTTAAATGGCCTTTAATATAGGTTTCATAGTTGATTCATGAAAGTGGAGGTCCCGAGGGACCAACACTAGAATCCGCGGATGCCGGTGCGGGGGTCTATATGATCGAGAGGTCCAAGTCCCCTTTTATTATTATCAACTCATTGGGAGGTTCGAGTCTCCCACATCGTATTATATTATTTGGTGCTTGTATCACCTTGATATGTTGGGAGATACTCATCATGGCCAAGTCCTGGTTCGGGTCATGACAAATATCAAGAGTTATGGAGAGAATTTTGCCCTTGGTAGCTCTAATTGATCAACTTCTTAAAAACCCTAAGTATATTGACCTTTGAGAATTGAGAGTATTTTAGATGTTATTTGGATTTGTTTTGGAGTGATAATGACACCGTATAAGGGTTTTAAGCCATGGATCATGATTTAGAGAAAGGGGAAATGGCTAAAATGCCCTTAATAAAAAGCTAAAAATTTTTTGCCAGTCACTATGAGTCACTATACGACTCATAAGGACACTTTACGACTTTTCACCACGAGTCATAGTCAAGACAGTAGTTGAAGGACCCTTCTCTAATGACCATACAATTCACACAACACGACTCATCAGATGACCCTATGACACATAGGGTCAAAGTTTAGTCATGACAAAAACACTTGGATCACACACTAGTTTGGCTACGAATAGGACTATATGACTCGTTTTGAGTCTTTACAACTCGTAACCGCCAGTCGTAGTCAGGGAAGTAACATTAGTCTAGCACATTAGTCTGGCTATGATTGGGTCCTTAAGGCCCGTAATGACAAGTTATAACTCGTAGATAGAGTCATAGTCTGGGTAGTGAGTTTAAAAACTTAGAAAGCTTTCAAGGAACAAAATCATGGGTGTTTCATTTTCCCCCCTTAGGACCGTTCATCCTCGAAAGATGAGACAAGGCATCCCTTAGCATGATTTATTATAGAATACAATCACCCTTACCTTTAACAAAGACAGAAAACAAAGATGTCAAGGAAATCCCAATTTCCTTTAACAAAGTTAGAAAATAAAGATGATAAGATTAACATATACCTTAAGAACTATTGTCAAGAACGAGGTACAAGAATGGGTATATGGACTTTAGGTCCTCTTCAGCTTCCTAAGTAGTTTCTTCAAACTTTTGTTTCCTCCTTAGAACCTTCACTAAATTCATATCCTTAGTCCGTAACCGATGGTCTTGCCAATCGAAAATCTAAACTGTGACTTCCTCATATGACAAAGAGCTCGAAACACCAACACTTTCCAATAGAACTACTAAGGAAGGATCACCCACACACTTCCTCAATATTGAAACATAAAATACAGAGTGAACGAAACCAAAACAATGAGGCAACACTAAATCATAAGCCACATTACCCACTATTTTTAAAATCAATACGGACCCATATAATGGGGACTGAGTTTTCCCTTTTTTCCATACCGTATCACTTCTTTCATGGGAGACACCTTAATGAACATCCAATTGCTAACTTCAAACTCCAACTCCCTTTGCCTCACTTTCACATTGGACTATTGGCAACTTTTGGTGGTCTTAATCCTATCCCGAATCACCTTAACCTTCTCATAACTCGATGAACCAAATCAGGACTGAAGAACCCAGCTGCACCATCCTCAGACCACCCAATAATAGAGCAACATCTCCTAATATACAAAACCTAAAATAAAGCCATCCTAAAGCTAGAGTGATAACTATTATTATAAGCGAACTCGATGAGAGGAAAATAATCAACCCAACTACCACCAAAGTTGACACACAAGCCTGATGCATAGCCTCTTATATTTGAATGGTCCTTTCTGCTTGTCCATCCACTTAAGAGTGGAAAGCGGTGCTAAGGATCACCATAGTTTCCATACCTCTTTGAAAAGAATAACAGAAGTGAGACAAAAACCGCATACCACAATTAGATATAATAGAGATAGGACAACCATGAAACTTGATGATTTCTTAATGAATAGCCTCGCATAATCCTCAATAGAGTAATTAGTCCTCACAGGTAAGAAATGAGCAAACTTAGTCATCCTATCCATGAGGACCCATATCGAATCAAAATGACTACGCGACTATCGCAGACCAGTAATGAAATCCATATTAATCATCTCCTACTTCCACAAAGAAAATTCAATTTCTTGAAAAAACCACCAGTCCTCATGTGCTCCACCTTCACTTGTTGACACAGCAAGCACTTAGCCATAAAATTAGCCATATATCACTTTATGTTATTCCACCAGAAAATCTCTTTTAAGTTAACGTATATCTTCATCGAACTAGGATGAACAATATACCTCAATTCATAAGCCTAGGCCAAGATTATATCCCTTATCCCATCAACATTAGGAATACATAACCTACCTTGGTACCTTAGGCTAACATCACTACCAATCTCGAAAGAAATTACTTTCTACTAACCAATATCATTCTTGATCCACGTCAAGATAGGATCCCAAACCTATTTCACTTTACCCTCTATACCAAGATATGAATTCACCACCTCTTTCACAATCACACCTTCATCTTCAAAGTCCAAGAGATAAACTACAAGATTTGATAAATGGTGAATGTTCTTCACCAAACCTCTCCTCTCCTCATAGATATAAGATAAACTCCCCATGGACAACCTGCTAACAGTATCAGAAACAACATTAGGTTTACCTGGCTAATTGTTCAAAGTCATATCATAATCCTTGAGTATTTTAATCTATTTTCTTTGCCTAAGATTTAACTCTTTCTAGGTGAACATATATTGCAAGATCTTATGCTCAAAATAAATATCAATATGAACTCCATACAAGTAGTGGCGCCAGATCTTCAAGGTAATACCGTAACCAATAACACCAAATCATGGGTCAGATAATTCTTCTTATGAACCTTCAACTGCCTAAAAGCATATGAAACCATCTTGCCATGATTCATCAACAAACAAACCAGTACCACATAGGACGTATCACAATAAACCATGAAGCCATCAATACCCTCGGGTAGGGTCAAAATAAGAGTAGAAGTCAATTTGTCTTTCAACTTATCAAAGATTCCCTGACAAGCATAAGACCACAGAAACTTCACCTTCTTCTGGGTTGACTTAGTAAATATGGTAGCAATAAAAGAGAAATTTTCCACAAACCTCCTATAATAACTGGCTAAACCCAAGAATTTTCAAATATCGATTGGAGTCGTGGGTCTAGGCCACTTTTTAACCACCATAACTTTCTATGGATCCACTATGATCCCTTTACTAAAAAAAACATGACCTAGAAAAGTAACAACATTCAACCAGAACTCACACTTTGAGAACTTAGCATACAACCGCTGATCTTTAAGGGTCTGTAATACTATATGGAGGTGATCGATATGATCCATCTCACTCTTTGAGTACACCAAAATATCATCAATGAACACAATGATGAACAAGTCCAAAAATTAATGGAATACCTGATTCATAAGATCCATAAATACTACAGGAATATTAGTCAAACTAAAGGACATCAACAAAAACTCAAAATGACCATACCGAGTTTGGAAAGCAATCTTAGGGATATCCACCTCCCTAATCGTTATCTGATAATAACCTGATCGAAGGTTAATCATAGAGAATTACTTAGCACCTTGAAGCTTATCAAATAGGTCATCAATCCTAGGAAGAGGATACTTATTATTCACCATCACCTAATTTAATTAGCGGTAATCTTTGAACATTTGAAGGGGCCCATTCTTCTTACTCATAAAGAGAACAAGAGCATTCCATAGGGAAATACTAGGATGAATAAATCCATTATTAAGAAGATATTTCAACTACTCCTTAAGATATTTCAACTCAGCTAGAGCAAATCTATAAGAAAGAATAGAGATAGGGCGTGTGTCCAAAAGAAGATCAATCTCCAAATCAATCTCCCTATTGGGAGAAACACTAGGAAAATCATCAGGGAACACTACAGGAAACTCAAATACCACATGGATAGATTGAAATGAAGGACCCTTCAAATTAAAATCTATAACTTGGACCAAGTGATAGAGACATCCCTTGGAAATCAACTTCCAAGATCTAACATAAGAAATGAACCTTCCCTTAGGAACTAAGGAACTACCTTCCCACTCAATCATCGATTTATTTGGGAATTGGAAACTGACCCTTTGGGTTCGACAATTTAAAAAGGCATAGCATGAATGAAGCCAATCCATCATAGGATAACATCAAAATCAATTATATCTAATTTTATCAAGTATATAAAGGTCTTCTTACCATATATAGATATCACAAGACCCTTATAAACTCTTCTAGCAACCATAAAATTACCTATTGAGGTGGACATAGAAAAGGAGTTTGAAATACTATTAAGACTAAAACTAAAATAAACAGTCACATATGGGGTTATATAAGAGAGCATAGACCTCAAATCAATAAAATATTACACATCATGGGAAAAGAGTTATAATGTATCAGTGATAATACCTAGAAATACCTTAGATTCCTAGTGAGTGGCATGAGAACAAAGGCAATTGCAATGAGTGTCGGAGCTAGAAGTAGCACTCTTTGGTGCAGGAGCTAAAAAAGTAGGAACTGAGACCTTATTATGCCCAGTAATAACATTATTTTAAGGATAGTTCCCCTGTATATGTCTTAATTAGCCACACTTAAAGAACTTGTTTCTCTCCTTCTTACAAAATCCACAATGCACCTGCCTACATAATTGGCAAAGAGGATAAGATAGGGCAGACTGAATGTCATTATCCTAATATTGGGCACCCCGTGCCCTAGAAACATCACTGCTCTAGAAACAACAATCACTAAAAAGCTTAGGAAATGCAGCACTAGATATTGAATAAGAACCAAAATTTCCCTACTTCTTCCTAGACTATTTTCCAGCATCTTTACTACTCTGCTGCTGTCCTCCACCTTGATCTAAATACCAAAACTTCTTACTCTACCTCTGCCTAATTTCTTCCTACTTCTTTTTTCTTCCTTGACCTATTGTATATACTTCACAAATTGAGAGATATCCATATCCTTGTTCAACTAGGCAGCCTTGCTCTCTAAAACTAGATTGTGTGATAACCTAGAAGCAAATTTACTTATTCTAGCTCTTATGAAAGACACTAGCTTAGGAGCATAAAAGAATAACTAGTGAAGTTTTAGGGCAAACTCTTTCACAGTCATCCTACCCTATTTTAGATTCACGAACTCCTCAGCTTTAGCCTCTCTCAATTCCTGAGGAAAGAAACATTCTTAAAAGTCACCCAAGAACACATCCTATAGTTCTAACTCCATAATATCACCCCTAAACTGATCCCACTCTCATAGTACTGATATGCCACATCCTTCATCTTGTATACGACAAACTCAACACCCTCAGAGTTAAAAGTATGTAATATATAGAAATCTCTTCCATCTCTTTAATGAAGTTTAGAGAATTCTCCTTAACTTTGAAACCAGTAAAAATTAGAGGACTCAACCTCATAAACTGCCCAACTCTAGTGATATTAGATAATAGAGTAATAAAAGCAACACACTTAGTTTAAGAGGCCACCAACTGCGTAAGCAAATATATTGACTGGAGAAACTCAACATTAGGCACATCAGTTGAGGTATCTGAGAAGGGTTATGGGGAACCAGTGGAACTCTATGAGGATAGTCAGGAGCTAGACCACTAGAACAGGTTTGAACCCCATAAGTAGGATGATTGGTATTTATATTATCCCCAAGTGAGAATGAAGAGTTTCCACGAGTATTAGATCTTATTGGAGGCATGATCTGTATGCAAACAAATCAAGATTAGAGGAGATTCAAGACCTTAGAATAAAACACCCTAAGGTTTGGTCCTTAGAAATTTTCCTTGGTTTTTGGCTTCTGGACATCATACGAGTTAGGGTACTAGTCATATGGTATGGTATGAGTAATATGGTCCAGTCTTATATTGTCCAGTGTTAGGTGGTTGAATTTCTAGAATGGGCACGACATAGGTAGGTATGAGTCGTATGGTGGGTGACGGGTCAAATAGTTGGATTTTACTTTACTTAATTTGAAAGTTAATAACTTAACTTGGATCTGAGTACAAGTGGATCACCATGGGTCATGAAATAGGGTATGAATGGTATAATCCAACTCGTGTGTTGGACAGTATCAACCCTTCTTTATTTTTCCTAAGTACGATTTATGGGTACCAATCATATGATTAGGTAAAAGTGGGACTTTGGAGTCATAGGTTGGTCAGTGTGGGGGTTTTAATTATACTTAAGGTATGAGTTGTGGGTACCACTTGTACCCTAGGGTATGAATTGGGGGTGGCCATACCCTCATGTGGGAAATAAATACAGTTTATATTGGGGGTATTCTGGATATCTCCCTTTATAAATTCTTGGAACCTATGATTTAAAACACCTTTTGGGGCTTCATTAACCTATTTAAAATCAATAAAGCACTCTAAAATCTCTCAAAATCTCTCAAGGCTCTTGGGTTAAGCAAAAGCTAGGGTTTTCTTCAAGATGGTTAACTGAGGCTCATAGGGGTGATTTCTTCTTATATTTTTCTCAATATAAGGCATGCTACTCGTTCTTCATTGTTATCTCCAACTAAAGGTAAATTTTATGAGTTGTTTTCATGGCATAAATATTGTATGGTTTTAGGTTTGCAAACATATATTGGGCTTTTCTGTTATAAATGTTTGGTTAATGTTTTCCTATGTTTTAGTTATGGATTTATATATTTTAATAGTGGTTTATATATTTAGTTACAAGGTAATGGTTAAATAGTACTTGGTTTTGGATTTGGAAACACTATGCCCCCAACGTGTTTGATAAAATGCCTATGAGAATGCTTTTACTAAATTGCTGGACTTTCATTGAACTATTGCATGGTTTAACTTGTTAATGGAACCCTAAATTGTGTAAATAGTCTAAATAGTTTGGATTGGTTAAGTGGTAAGGTCTTGGTAGTCAGGGTTATGGTTAATTGAACATCTTTGTATGGTACAAAGAAATCCCCCAAGCAAACTAAGTAATGAACATACTTGTAGGGTATATGGGAATCCCCCAAGATGACTTAATAATGTAATCTATGGGTACATAGGAATCGCTTCTACTCTAGTGGTCGGCTAAGGACATTGCTTGCAAGATATAGTTGGTATGATGATACCGCTACTTATAGCATTGGTTAATAATAAATAGAATAGTGGTTTTGGTTATGTGGTAATGATTTTAATTAGGTAATAATAGAGAGGTGTGATGGCTAACCATAAAGGTATGAGTCCAATGGATGGTCACTGAGAACTCATGATTGCTGACATAATGATTGGTCATGATGACCATATAGGGTATATGGGAATCCAACTAAGTTACAATTGTATATATGTATCATGGAGAGCAAAGGGTACTTGGGAATCCCCTACTCCTATAGTATCTTTGATTAATATGGCTACACATATTGGGGCCTGTTCAGGGGGTTACACTGGACCTATATAGTTCGTAGGTGTTTCAAGGATGGTTAAGCTACACATGCCCAGGTTAATTGTTTTAAATTCATGTAAAACCCAATTCTCTTTTCCCAACATGGCTATATATACATATGTATGTTTGGTTGTGAATGTATATAGTTGGTTTACTTAGTTTTAAAGGTTGGCATTATTTTATCTTTATCTTAAGTACTTGCTGGCATTCACCTGCTAACCAATCTTCGGGCAGCTATATCCCTGTGAGATGCAGGAACCGACCATTCTAGTCCTCCTACTTAGTAATTGAATTTGGGATAAACTGTTAGATAGAAGTGGTGAGCTTCCATATTTTGGAAGGCTCTATTTCATATCATGAATGTATTTACATACTTTGGTTATTTTATGGATATTTGTTTTGGCTATGGTTAGGGGCATATCCTACCCAGATATTATTTTTTATTTGGATAGAGACTTTGTGGAACTACTATGGGTTGGAATGGGCGGTTTTGGTTTAGGTGTCAACTTTAGTATTGGCATTGGTATTGAGACTGACACCATTTAACTTAATTTATGTTTGTTCCATTCTTTTATGTTATGTTATGGATAGGAACTTGGTTATTATATCAGTTTGGTTATGGTTGTTGGTTGGTATTGGATGGTGGGAATTTCTTAGGTTAGTCACAGTTATAGACCTATCCCATAGTATGGAATTGTAATAAATCTTATCTTATTATGTGTTTTAAATTTATCCAACTCAGGGTATGCATATTTGGAGGTTAGGATGGGTAACGAGGGTGGTCCCTGGTCCTAGTTGGCCATGGGATGCCCATTATAACAAGGCTTTGGTTTGGGTCATGTAGAGTTGGTATCTGTGCTTTAGGTTCATGGTCAATTGAGGAATCCATAAAGACATGTTGAGTAGGGTCTCTTTAAAGGGTGTATAGCACGCCGCACTCATAAAAAAGAGGCTACATTGCATTTAGGAAATGTTTCTCTTCTTTGTGTTCTATTTTCAATCTTGGAGTCTAAGGTATTGGATTCTTCTGATTTTTGTTTGGTTGTCTTTCAGGTCATGCCTCGATGATCTAAAGCTCACAGAAAATCTTCCATCCTAATTGGTGATAATGTTGATAGGACATATTTTACTCAAGGGATCCATACTTGGTTTATAGTCCAGTCCTTGATGTTTCTGGAGTTTCACCGATTTTTTCTAGTCCTCCTTAGGAAGAAGTAATGAATGTAGAATTTTCAGTCGATTCATGAGATTTCTTAATTGGTAGCTTCTCAAGATGAGTTTGGTACATTTGGTATTGCATCTTCTTAAGCCATAAGGGTTGGCTAGTTTAAGAGGTTTAGTCCTCTAACTTTTATTAGTGTTATGTTAGAGGAGGATCCTCAGGTTTTTTTTGGATGAGATGGACAATATTTAAGGATTATGGATGCCACAAATGTGGAAGGGGTAGAGTTTGCATATTATTAGCTCAAAGATATGGCGTACTAAAGGTATAAGGAATGGGATAGGGGAAGGGGTGATGTTAAGGAGTCATCTTTGTGAGAGACTTTCTCCAATATATTTCTAGACCACCTCTTTCCTCAGGATTGAAAGGAAGAAAAAATAGAGGAATTTGTTAATCTAGAACATGGAAAGATGTCAGTCAAAAAGTGTGCCTTATAATTTCAGTAGTTGTCTAGGTATGTTTCATACTTGGTGTCTGATATAAGGGCTAGGCTAATAAAGCTTGCTTTGGGATTATCTTGGGATTTGATCCTTGAAAGTAAAAATGCATTGCTGATCAAGAACATGGATATTTCTAGGTTGGTTATTTAGATGCAATAAGTGGAAAAAGAAAAAAGAAAATAGGTTGATATAGGTGAAAGGGAGAGTAAGAGGTTTAATTTCTCTAACCAAGGTGGTTGTCAACAATAAAGTAGTTATGATGGTCGTAAGTGTCTAAAGAAGAAGTGAGGGAGTTCTTGTTCCTTCTCCACAGCTAGTGCTCCTTACCCAAAACTATCAGGTGATAGGCGCCAGTAGGGTGGCGATAACTTTAGGGCATAGGATGCCTAATCTCAGGCAATTAAGGAACAATCGACTTCATCATATCCTTCTTGTAGGTTTTTGGGTTTGGTTCTATTGGGGCTTCTGTGATGAAGGGAGGGTCAGGTACTTTAAATATGGCTAGCCAGGCCACATGCTTAGAAATTATCTAGTTAGTAAGATTGCCTAGGGAGCGAGAAGGTTTCAATTGACTCTTCATTTGCTCCTACACCAAAGGGTACTACTTCTACATCTGTTTCTGCTTTTGGTACAAACACAAGACAAAATTAGTTATATTCTCTTGCTACCCGACAGGAGTTTGAGGTATCTCCTGATGTTATGATCAGAATGTTACAACTCTTTTCTCAGGATATTTATTGTTTACTTGATTTGGGATCCACTTCTTCTTATGTGACACCATTATGGATGTGTATTTTGGCTTTGATCTTGAGGTTATTTTAGATCTTTTTTTTTGTTTCTACCCTGATAGGTGATTCTGTGGTTTCTAAAAGAGTTTATAAGGGGTGTGTGGTATCTGTTGGTAGTAAGGACATTCTGGTGTATTTGTATATATTAGATATGGTGGATTTTGATGTTATTCTGGGTATGGATTGGTTAGATTAGTGATACATATTCTTAGATTGTCAGACTGGTAGGGTTGTTTTTAAGTTCCCTATGAACCGATTATTAAATAGGAGGGTGGTTCCTTAGCTCCCATGGGAAAGTTTATATCATATATTAGGGCGCAGAGGTTACTCTCTAAAGAGTGTCTCTATCATTTGGTCAGGGTTAAATATTTTAACTCGGAAGGTCTTTCTTTACAATCAGCTCTGTTGGTGAATGAGTTTTCTTATGTCTTTCTGGATGATCTTCCTGGTGTTCCTCCGGATGGGTAGATTGAGTTTGGGATATATTTGATCTCAAACACTTGTCCAATATCTATTACTCCTTATAGAATGACTCCAACTGAGTTGAGGGAACTCAAGAAGCAACTTAAGGATCTTTTGGACAAGGGTTTCATCAATCCTAGTATGTCTCCATAGGGTGCACCGGTGTTATTTTTGTGTAAGAAGGATGGTTCCCTTTAGATAAGCATTGATTATCGATAGTTGAATCAGGTGAAGGTTAAGAACAAGTATCCTCTTCCAGGGATAGATAACTTATTTGATCAGTTTCAAGGTGCCAAATTCTTTTCTAAGACAAATCTTTGGTCTAGGTATCATAAACTTAAGATTAGGGAGGTGGATATCCCAAATACAAATATTTGTACTTGGTATGGGAGCCATGAGTTATTAGTTATGTCATTTGGTTTGACCAATGCCCCGATGACATTCATGGATCTGATGAATAAGGTCTTTTATTAGTTTTTGGATCTTTTTGTCATTGTGTTCATTGATGACATCCTGGTATATACTAAGAGTGAGGTAGATCATGACAATAACCTCTGTGTGGTGTTACAAACCTTGAAAGAGCAATAGTTGTATGCCAAATTCTAAATATGAGTTCTAGTTGAACGCTGTAACTTTTCTGGGTCAAATTTTTTCTTGTGAGGGGATTATAGAGTATCCATAAAAGGTAGCAATGGTTAAGAGGTGGCCTAGACCCACGACGCCAACTGACATTTGGAGTTTTTTAGGTTTGGCTTGGTATTATAGGAGGTTTGTGGAAAGTTTCTCAATAATAGCTTCTGCAATGACCAAGTTGACTTAGAAGAAGGAAAAGTTCTCTTAGTTGGATGCTTGTAAGGGTAGTTTCTAGAACTTGAAGGATAAGCTAACTTTGGCTTTGATTTTGACCATGTCGGAAGCCAATAAAGGGTTTGTGGTCTATTTTTTTGCGTCCTGAGTGGGACTTGGATATGTTTTGATGCAGCGTGGTAAGATAATTTTCTATATTTCTAGGCATTTGAAAGTGCATGAGAGGAATTATCCAACTCATTATCTAGAATTATTAGCTATGGTATTTTTATTGAAAATTTAACAACAATATTTATACGAAGTGCATGTGGTCATCTTCTTGGATCATAAGAGTCTTTCATATGTGTTTACGCAAAAAGAGTTTCACTTCAGGCAGAAGAGATGGATCGAGCTTCTCAAGGACTATGACATGAGTCTTCACTACCATCCAAGTAAGGCTAATGTTGTTGCTGATTCTCTTAGTAGGTTGTCCATAGGGAATTTAGCTTATGTTGATATGTAGAAGTGGGAGTTAGTGAAGGATATTCACCATTTGGCTAACTTTAGAGTTTGTCTTCCAGACTCTAAGGATGGTAGTGTTATGGTACATGAAGTAGAGCGGTCATCTCTTGGTGTGGAGATCAAGGAGAAGCAAATGATAGATCCTATCTTGATGAAAATCAAGACTGATGTAGGTAGGAAAAAGGTAATGGTATTTGAGATCAGTGGTGATGCTACCTTGCGGTACCAAGAGAGGGTAAGTATTTTGGACATCGATGGTTTGCGATAAAGGGTATTAGATGAGGCGTATAAATCATGCTATGTTCTTCATCTCAATTCGACAAAAATGTATCATGATCTTAAGGATATGTATTAGTGGAATGGTATGAAGAAGGATCTGTCTAATTTTTTGGCCAAGTGTTTAGTGTGTCAACAAGTAAAAGTTGAGCATATGAGGCATGGAGGCTTATATCAGGAGATTGAATTACCAAAATGGAAATGGGAGGTGACCAACATGGATTTTATTACCAGTCTTCCACGGTCTCGAAGCTAATTTAATTAGGTTTAGGTCATCGTGGAAAGGATGGAAAAAGTTGGCTCACTTCTTTCTAGTAAGGACTACCTGTTCGGCTGAGGTTTGTATAAGGTTTTATCTTCATGAGATTATGAAGCTGCACGAGGTACATGTTTCGATCATCTCTTATGTTGGTAGGAATTTTTCATCTTATTTTTGGTGATCCTTTCAGAAGGGGTTGGGTTCTAAGGTTTGTTGAGTACTGCTTTTCTCCCGTAGAATGATAGGAAAGTAGAAATGTCTATTCAGACATTGGAAGAGATGCTTTGTGCATATGTGATTGATTGTGGTGGTAGTTGGGTTGAGTATCTACCTGTTGTAGAGTTTTGTTAGAACAATAGCTAGCATTTTAGCATTAGCATACCCCCTTTTGAGGCATTGTATGGTAGTAGGTATAGATCTCTAATTGGGTGGTTTGAGGTCGGTAAGGCGAATATGTTTGGCTCATATTTGGTTTATCAGGCTATGGAGAAGGTAAAGGTAATTTGACATAGGCTTAAGGCTTTTGAAAGATGTCAAGCATCTTATGTAGATATAAGAAGTAGGGACTTGGAGTTTGAGGTTTGGGATAGGGTATTACTAAAGGTGTTTCCCATGAAGGGAGTAATGCATTTTGGGAAAAAGGGAAAGCTCAGTCCCCAGTATGTTGGTCCTTATGTGTTTTTGCAGAGGGTTTGCAATGTTGCATATAAATTGGAGTTTTCTTCTTTTTTGAGCTCCATTCATCCAGTTTTCCATGTCTCCATATTGAGAAAGTGTATAGGTGATCCTTCATCGGTTATTTCTTTGAAACGTTTGGGTATCTTGGATTCTCTGTCTTATGAAGAAATTCAAGTGGAGATCTTGGATTGATAGGTTCATTGGTTGCGGACCAAGGATGTAGCTTCAGTTAAGGTTCTATGGCGGAACCATAAGGTGGAAGAAGTTACTTGGGAAGCAGAAGAGGACATGAAATCTAAGTATCTATATTCATTTTTGACTCTGGATATTCATGCAGAAGGTATGTGTTCTTGGTCACATCTTTTTTTCTAACTTGGTTAAAGTAAGGTTAATTTTCTTGCATCTTTGTTTTCTTACTTAGTTAAAGGTTAGAATGGTTATGTTGAGGTGTAACTCATGCTTGTACTACCTTGTCCATTATTCGGGGATGAATGATCATAGTGGGAGAGACTGAAACACCCTGGATTCTGGTCCTTAGAAATTTTCCTAGGTTTTTAGCTTCTGTAAATCATACGAGTTGGGGTACTAGTCATATGTTATGGTACGACTAATATTGTCCAGTTGTATGTTATCTAGTGTTGGGAGGTGTTGGTTGGTTGAGTTTCTGGAATGGGTATGCCTTAGGTGGGTACGAGTCATATGGTGGGTGACGGGTTGTATGGTTAGGTACTCCTTTACTTAATCTGAAACCTAGTAACTTTACTTAGATATGAGTATGAGTGGCTCGCCATGGGTCATGAGATCGGGTACGGGTGGTATAATCCAACTCGTATGTTGGACAACGTCAACTTCTCTTGGTTCTTCCTAAGGTATGGTTTATGGGTTCCAATTATATGATTAGGTACGAGTGAGACTTTGGGGTCATAGGTTGGTTAGTGTGGGGGTTGATATTCTTCTTGGGGTACGAGTGGTTGGTACCACTATACCCTAGGGTACAAAATGGTGGGGGAGGGGTCGTACCCTCCTATGAGAAATTAATAAAGTTTAAGTTGGGGGTATTTTGGATATTTCCCCTTATAACTCCTTTGGACCCCATGACTTAAAACGCTTTTTGGGGCTTCGTTAACCTATTTACAATCAATAAAACACTAAACTCTTTCAAAATCTCTCAAGTCTCTTAGGTTAACCAAAAGCTAGGGTTTCCTTGAAGGTGGTTAATTGAGTCTCATAGGTGTGATTTCTTCTCATCTTCTTCACAATCTAAGGCATGTTACTCCTTTTTCATTGTTAGTTCCAAGTAAAGACATGTTTTATGAATTGTTTTCTTGGCATGAATGTTGTATGATTTTGGACTTGTAAGCCTATATTGAGGGTTTTGGTTATAAATGCTTGGTTATGGTTTTCCTATGTTTTAATTATGGATTTACATATTTTAATGGTGATTTAGACATTTGGTTGCATGGAAATGGTTAATTGGTACTTGGTTTTGTCTTTGGAAGCACTATGCCCCAATGTGTTTGATAAAATGCCTATAAGAATTCTTTTACTAAATTGTTGGACTTTCATTGAACTATGGCATGGTATAACTTGGTAATGGAACCCTAAATGGTATAAATGGTCTAAATAGTTTAGAATAGTTTAGTGTTAAGGTCTTGGTGGTCATGGTTATGGTTAATTCAACATCTTTGTGGGGTACAAGGAAATCCCCCAAGCAAACTAAGTAATAAACATACTTGTGGGGCACATGGGAATCCCCCAAGCTAACATAATAATGTAATCTATGGGTACATGGGAATCCCCTTTTCTCTAAAGGCTTACTAAGGACATTACTTTCAAGCTATAGTTGGTATAAAGATACCACTACTTATAGCCTTGTTTAATAATAAATGAAATGATGGTATTGGTTATGTTATAATGATTTTAATTGGGCTTTAATGGTGTGGTGTAATAGCTAACCGTGAAGGTATAGGTCTAATGGATGGACACTGGAAACTCATATTTGCCGACATGAGGATCGGTCATGATGACCATATGGGGTACATGGTAATCCCCTAAGTTTTAATTGTATGTATGTATCATGGAGAGCGAAGGGTACTTGGGAATCCCTTATTCGTATGGTATCTCTATTTCATGCGGCTACACGAATCAAGGCCCGTTCATGGGGCTACACCAGACACATATAGCCCGTGGGTGGTTCTAGGATGGTTAAGCTTTTCATACCCAGGTTAATGGTTTTAAATGCATGCTAAACACGGTTCCCTTTTTCCTATCATGGTTATATATACATATGTATGTATGGTTATGAATGCATTTGGTTGATTTACTTGGTTTTAATAGTTCACATTATTTTATTCTTGTCCTGGTTACTTGCTAGCGTTCACCCGCTAACCCATCTTCGTTCGGCTATATCCCCATGCGATGCAGGAATCGGCCATTCTACTGCTCCTACTTAGTGATCAAATTCAGGATCAACTATTGGAATGAAGTGGTGAGCTTCCATATTTCGAAAGGATCTATTTCACATCATGGATATCTTTGCATACTTTGGTTATTTTCTAGATATTGGTTTTGGCTATGGTTGGGGGCATGTCCCAACCAAATATTATTTTTATTTTGGATAAAGGCTTTGTGGAACTAATATGGGTTGGAATGGGCGCTTTTGGTATGGGTGTAAGCCTTAGTATTAGCGTTGGTATTGGGGTTGATACCATTTGACTGAATTTATGGTTGTTCCATCCTTTTATGGTATGTTCTAGATAGGAACTTGGTTAGTATATTGGTTTGGTTATGGTTGTTGGTTGGTATTGGAGGGTGGGACTTGCTGTAGTTGGTCACGGTTATAGACCTATCCTAGAGTCTGGAATTGTAATAAATGCTATCTTGTTATACGTTCGAAATTCATCCAACTCAGGTTATGCATATTTGGAGGTTGGGTTGGGTAACAAAGGTGGTCCTCGATCCTGGTTGGAATTGGGATGCCAATTACAACAAGGCCCTGGTTCGAGTAGTGTCATAAACTTTATAGACCGAAATAGAACAACAAAAAGGGAAACATTCCTAAATATCTCATAGCCTCTCTCTTATAAGTGTGACGTGCTACACACCCATAAAAGAGACTCTATTTGATATGACTTTGTGGATACTTAATGACACCTAACCTAGACTTTGACACTAACTTTGTTATGATCCAAACAATGGATTGGCTGTGATGGGTATCCCAAGTCCACCGAGGACCGGAGACCACCCCCTTTGTAGAGCCAACACAGAACATAACACCTAGCAGCAACTAAATTACAAACATATAACAAGATAGGAAAGTAACAAACTTAAAAACATTTAAGAATGTCAACATCAATACCCATCCACAATAATATCCACAAAGCCTCTACTAATCTGAAATTAACCAACATCGGGAAATTCCCTTGACCCTGACATTGACAATGACAATGATAATGTTGATGTGAACTCTTTAATTCTAGTTTATGAAAGAAAACTAATGGAATGATAAGGTCTTCTGAAGAATAGAATCTATCCACTTCATTACAAACGATCGATGAACTGAGCTGATCTAACTAACACTATGCAGGAAAACTACGATTGCCTTTGGATCCTGTATCACGTGGAAATACAACGTTTGAAGACGGTTAGTAGGTTGAGCACTAAAATGTAACTTAGGGAAAAGTATAAACAAATTACAATTAAAAATCCAATTCAACTCTATGTACATGTTCACATACATATGTGCATACATATATATACTTATTTAAAATGGTAGGATAGGGGACAAGGCTGACACAACCCAAGCAGGGGCCTTGTCGTAATGGGCTTCTCAAGTTCAACCAGGATAGGAGACCAACCCTTATACCCAACCCAACTATCCATCATATACCCTGAGTCAAATGAATTCTGAACATATAACAAGATAGGGTGTAATTGTAAAAATCCAGACTCTTGAATAGGTCTATAATCGAGACCGGCCCAAATGAGCCCAACTGTCCCAAACCCAACCAATAACCATAACCAAACCAAAATAATAAGCCAAAACCAAACCAAGTTCCATAGCATAACATAAAAGGATGGAACAGCGAGAAACTTAGTCCAACGCTATCATCCCGAATACCAATACTATGGCTGATAGCAATATCGATCCTGCCCATACCAACAGTAGTAACACAAAAGCCTTTAACCAAAAGAAAACCAACATCTAGTTGGGAAATTCCTCCCACCATATCTAAAACCAATATCCATACAATATCCAAAGTATGTGAAAAAATCCATGAACATGAAATGGAGCCTTCCAGAATATAGAAGCTCCCTACTTTAATACAATCAAGATGATCCCAAAATTTGATCACTAAGCAGGAAGAGTATAATAGCCGGTTCCTGCATCACGTGGGGATACAACCACCTGAGGATGGGTTAGCGGGTGAACTATAACAAGTACTCAAATGAGGATAAAATATTTCCATCTCGTAAAACCAAGTAAGCAAACCATATACATACAAACCATATATCTATATATCTATATATATATATACATAACTATTCCAGGAAAGGGAACCGGGTTTAGCATGCCTTTAAAACCACTAAACTACGTACGTGTTGCTTAATGGTCCTAAAACCACCTACAGGTTATTTGGTTCCAGTGTAATCCCCTGAACGAGTCCTAATACGTGTATCCGCATGAATTAGAGATACCAAAAGAGTAGGGGATTCCCAAGTACCCTTCGTTCCTTATGAGACATATGTACAGTGTACTTAGAGGATTCTTATGTACCTAATAGTATCATATATAGTCATAATTACCAACCCCGCATGTCGAAAAATAAGATTTTCTAGTGTCCATCCACTGAATTAATACCTTCACGATTAGCTATCACATATCGCCATTATTTCCCAATTAAAACCATTTCCAACCAACTAAATAGTTATTCCATTATTATTCCAATGCTATAAGAAGTTGTATCGTCATACTGACTATAGCTTTCCAGCAATGTCCTTAGCCAACCTTTATATGTGAAGGTATTCCCATGTACCCATTGATTGCATTATTAAGTTAACTTGGAGGATTCCCATGTACCCCACAAGTGTTCCATTATTAAGTTTGCTTGTGGGAATCCTATATAACCCACAAGGAGTTCAATTAACCTTAACCATGACCACCAAACCTTACCATTTAACTATTTATACCATTTAGGGTCCCAATACCAAATCATACAATCCAATGGTTCCATTAAAAGTCCAATGATATAGTAAAAGCATTATCATAGGTATTTTATCAAACATGTTAGGGGCGTAGTGTTTCCAAAACCAAATCCAATTGCCAATTAACAATTCCCATACAAAAAATTATCCAAACCACCATTAAAGCATGTAAAAAAATAATTAAATCATAAGAAAACTATAACCAAGAATTTAATACCAAAACTCCAACACATATTTGAAAATCCCGAAACCATACAATAATCATGCCGTGAAAACATTGTACAAATCAAGCATTTAGTTGGAACTGACAAGGAGGAAAGAGTATTTTGCCTTAGATGATGAAGATGATGGAGAAAAATCACCAACACAAGCCTCAGATAGACCTCCTTAGTGAAACCCTAGCCTTCCTTTACCCAAGAGCCTTAAAGAGAATTGTAGAGTTTTAAGAGAGTTTTCTAAGAGAATTCAAATAGGGAAAAGTCCAGATTTCCCCCACTTAAACTGCATACAAATATCATCATAGGGTACGACTATACCATACCGGTGATACCCTCCAAAACAAGTGGTACCCACCACCGTACCCTAGGCCTTCTCCTTTCACCCAACACTATCTAACATATGATTTACCCAAACCAAGTCGTATCCAATCACATGACTAGTAACCTTGATTTGTACCCCTGATAAAATAGAATCATAAGAGGTTTGAACACTGTCCACTAGACGAGTCCATAGTACAACTCATACCCTGGCTTACGACTCATGGTAAGCCACTTGTACTCAGAACCAAGTTACTTTACTAAGTCTCATATCAAGTGAAGGAAAAACCAAACCAAATAATTCATATCAAACCATACAAATCATACCAACCTAAGTCATACCTATTCCAGAAACATTTCCCTCCCACCAACCAATACAGGTCAGCATACGACCAAGGCATACAACTCGTATCCCATTATATGACTAGTACCTATTAGTCGTATGTGTCACAGAACCCAAAAATCCAAAAAAATTTCTAAGGGTCCCAAACCCAGGGTGTTTTAGTCTCCCCTACTAGGATTATTCTTCCTCGAATGATGAATAAAGTAGGTACAAGCATGATTCACACCCCTTAGATATTTCTACTCTTCTCGTTAATAGAGATGCAAGGAAATCCAGTAGAGTCATTTGTATTATTATACATCAATCCAACCTTTAACCAGGTTAGAAAATAAATTTGCAAGGATATATTCTAACCTTTAACTAATTAAGAAAATAAATGTGATCAAGAAAACATACCTTCCAGACGAATATCCAAAGAAAAAAAAATAGGGATATATAGACTTCATGTCTGCTTTCACTTCCCATGTTGCCTCTTCTATCTTGTGGTTCTACCATAGAACCTTAACCGAGGCCATATCCTTGGTCTGTAACCAACGAACCTACCAATCCAATATCTCAATTGGGACCTCTCCATAAGATAGAGAATCTGAGATACCCAATCCTTCCAAAGGAACCACCAAAGAAGGATCACCAAGACACATCCAACATCGAGACATGGTATACCGGATGAATGGAGCTTAAACTAGAAGGTAACTCCAATTCATAGGCCATATTACCAACCCTCCATAAAACCACATAAGGGACAGTATACCGAGGACTGAGCTTTCTCTTTTTATCAAACCACATCACTCACTTTATGGGAGATACCTTAAGGAACACCTTATTCCCAACCTTAAACCCCAAGTCTCTATGCGTTACATCTGCATAAGACTTTTGGCGACTTTAGGCAGCCTTAATCCTATCCTGAATCACCTTTATATTTTCTATATCTTGATAAACCGAATTCGGACCTAGCATATATACATCACAAAGATCGAGCCACCCAATAGAAGATCTATAATCTTACTATACAATGCCTAAAAATAGGCTATTCCAATACTAGATTGGTAACTATTATTGTAAGAAAACTCTACCTCCTCAACCTGATTTCTACTATAATCAATCACACATACTGGGAGCGTGTCCTCCAATATTTGAATAGTCCTATCTTTTTGTCCATCTATCTGTAGATGAAATACAGTATTTAGACTAACCTTAGTACCCAACCACTTCTAAAAAGAACACCAGAAGTGAGATGAAAAATGTGTGCCACAATCAGAGATAATCAAAACAAGTACCACATGTAGCTTTACAATCTCGTGAAGATATAACCTTGCATAATCCTCAGCTAATAAGTCAGTCCGCACCAGCAAGAAATGAGCAGACCTTGTCATTCTATCCATGATGACCCAAATCTAATCAATTAGTTTTTATACCCAGGAAGACTGGTAGCAAAATCCATATGGATTACCTCCCATTGCCATTCTGGTAATTCTATTTCCTTATATAACCCACCAGGCCTTATGTGCTTAACTTTGGCTTATTGGCATACTATGTATTTGGCTAAAAAATCAGACATATCCCTTTTCATACCATTCCACCAATACATCTCTTTGAGATCATGATACATTTTTATTGAACTGGGAAAATAGCACGATTCATGCACCTTAGCCAAAATCCTTTGTTGCAAGCCATTGATGTCTGCAAGACATAACCTCCCTTGGTACCTTAAGGTTCTATCACCACTGATCTTAAACACCATCACCCTTTTCCCACCAACATCACTTGTGATATTCATCAAGATAGGATCTAGCATTTACTTCTCCTTGATCTCTACACCAAGAGATATCTGAACCATTTCTTGTACCATCACACCACCATTTTTGAAGTCTAAATGATGTACCTTAAGATTAGCCAAGCAATGAGTATCCATCACTAATCCCTTCTTCCCTTTTTCCATATGAACCAAACTCATGATGGATAACCTGTTAAGAGCATCATCAACCACATTAGCTTTACCTAGATGGAAGTAAAGTCTCATATCATAGTCCATAAGAAGATCCAACTATCCCTTCTGCCTGAGATTTAGTTCCTTCTAGGTGAACACATACTGTGGACTTTTATGATGAGAAAAGATGTTCATGTGCACTACATACAAATAATGTCGCTAGATTTTTAAAGAAAAAACCACTGTTGAAAGCTCCAAATCATGAGTAGGATAATTCTTCTCACGAACCTTCAACTATTTGGAAGAATAGGGAATTACCTTCCCATTCTTCATCAAAACAAACCCAAGCCCCACCCGAGATACATCACAATAAACCACAAACACCTCATTGCCTTTAGACAATGTCAAAACCAGAGTCAAATTTATCTTATCCTTCAGCTTCTCAAAACTTCCCTCACAAATATTCAAACAAGAAAACTTTACTTTCTTCAAAGTTAACTTTGTAAATGGGGAAACTATCATTGAGAAACCTTTCACGAGCTACCTGTAATACCCAACCAAACCCAAAAAATCTGGATGTCAATTGGAGTCGTGGGTATAGGGAACCTTTTAACCACAACTACCTTTTGTGGACCCAACATGATCCCCTCACTAAAAATAATATGACCATGAAAAGTTATAGCATTAAACCAAAACTGACGCTTGGGGAACTTGACATACAATTGCTGCTCCTTCAAGGTCTGCAACACCATAAAAAGGTGATTATAATGATCTACCTCACTCGTAGAATACACCAAGATGTCATTAATGAAAACATTGATGAAAAGATCCAGAAACTTCTTGAAAACCCTATTCTTAAACTATAAATACTGTAGAGGTATTTGTCAAATAGAATGACATAACCAGGAACTCAAAGTTCCCATACCGAGTTTAGAAAGTTGTCTTACAGATATCCTCCTCCCTAATCTTAAGCTGATGATAACCAGACTGAAATCTATATTAGAAAAAAATTTGACTCCTTACAACTAATAAAAAAAGTCATCTATCCTTGGAAGAGGATACTTGTTCATGACCGTTACCTTATTTAATTATTGATAATCAATGCACATCTAAAGGAAACCATCCTTATTGTGCACGAATAAAATTGGTGAACCCAAAGGGGATACCCTTTGGTTGGTAAGGTTTCTTTTAGAGTGAATAGAGTCTGGATCACCTCTTTATCTGGTCTTACACCAAAGGGTGTTACTTCTGTGTTTGTTTTAGCTTTTTATACCGATATAAGCAAGAATAGGTTATATGCACTTATTAATCAAGCAGAGTCTAAGATATTAACTAATGTCATGAGTTATATGTTAAACTCTTTTCTCATAACCTATATCGTTTAGTTGATTTGGGGTCCACTCTTTTTTTGTGACCTCATTTATGGCAGTGTATTTTGGTTTTAATCCTGAGGTTATTTTGGACTCTTTTTTATTTCTGTTCTGATAGGTGACTCTGTGGTTTGTAAAAATGTCTATAGGGTGTGTGCGGTATCTATTGGTATTAGGAAGACTTTGGTGGATTTATGTGAATTAGATATGGTTGATTTTGATTTTATTTTGGGGATGCATTGACTGAACTCATGCTACATATCCTTAGATTATTGGACCCATAAGGTAGTCTTAGGTTCCCTAGTAAGCCAATTATTAAATGAGAGGGTGGTCCTCTAGCTTCTAAGGGGAGGTTTATATCATATGTCAAAGATTGGAGGTTAATCTCTAAAGGGTGTATCTATCATTGGTTCTGTGTTGAAGACTCTAACTCGAAAGTTCCTTCTTTGAATTTGATTTTGGTGGTAAATGAGTTTCCTAAGGCCTTTTGGATTATCTTCCTGGTGTTCCTTCGGATAAGAAGATTGAATTTTGGATTGATTTGGTTTTATACACTTAAGAAGGGAACTCAAGGAGCAACTTAAGAATCTTTTGGATAATGGTTTCATCCATTCTAGTGTGTCTGCGTAGAGCGCACCAGTATTATTCATGCGTAAGAAGTATGGGTCCCTTCTGATGTGTAGTGACTATAAACAGTTTAATAAGGTAACATTTAAGAACAAGTATTCTCTTCCAAGGAGAAATGACTTGTTTGATAAATTTTAAGGTGCCAAATTCTTTTTAAAGATATATCTTCAATCTGGGTATCATCAGCTTAAGATTACAGAGGTGGATATACCTAAGACAACCTTACTTACTCGGTATGGGCACTTTGAGTGATTGGTTATGTGATTTGGTTTGACCAATGGCTCGATAGTATTTATGGATTTGATGAATAGGATATTCTATCAGTTTTTAGATCTTTTAGTCACTGTGTTCATTGATGACATTTTGGTGTACTCTATGAGTGAGGTGGATTACGTCAATCACCTCTATGTAGTGTTGCAAACCTTGAAAGAGCGATAGTTGTATGCCAAATTCTCTAAATGTGATTTTTTATTGAACATTATAACTCTTTTAGGTCATATTATTTCTAGTGAGGGGATCATGGTGGATCCAAAAATAGTGGCGGTGGTTAAGAAGTGGCCTACACCCATGAATCCAACCGGCATTCAGAGCTTCTTTTGTTTGGCTGGGTATTATAAGAGATTTATGGAAAATTTTTGAACGATAGCTTCCCCATTGACTAAGCTGACTTAGAAGAAGGTACAGTTCTTTTGGTCGGATGCTTTTGAGGGTAATTTCTAGAAGTAAAAGGATAAGCTAACTTTGACTCCGATTTTAAATTTACCTAAAGGCAATAAGGGGTTTGTGGTTTATTGTGATGCATCCCGAGTAGGATTTTGCTGTGCTTTAATATAGCATGGTATGGTGATTTCCAATGCTTTTAGGTAGTTAAAGGTGCATGAGAGAAACTATCCTACTCAGGATTTTGAGCTATTAGCCGTGGTGTTTGCGTTGAAAATCTGGCAGCACTATTTCTATGGAGTGCACGTGGATATCTCTTTGGATTATAGGATTCTACAGTATGTGTTCTCTTAGAATGATCTTAATCTCAGGCAGAGAAGATGGCTTAAGCTTCTCAAAGATTATGACATAAGTCTTTACTACCACCAAGTAAGGTAAATGATGTTGTTGATGCTTTTAGTAGGTTTTCCATCAGGAATTTAGCTTATGTGGAAAAAGGATATGTCAGAATTAGTAAAGGATATTCACCGCTTAGCTTATCTTGGACTTCACATTTAGACTATAAGAAAGGTGGTGTGTTAGTATAGGAAGTGGTTCAACCATCTCTTGGTAGAGAGATCAAGGAGAAACAAATGCTAGATCCTGTCTTGATAAAAATCAAGGGTGAGTTAGATGGGCAAAAGGTAATAGTATTTGAGATGAGTAGTTATGGTACCTTGTAGTACCAAGCGAGGTTATTGTTCCAGATGTTCATAGGGTACAAAAAAGGGTATTGGTTGTGTCACATAAATCATGCTATGTTGTACATCTAGGTTTGATGAAAATGTATCAGGATCTCAAGGAGATGTCGTGGTGGAATTATAAGAAGGATATGGCTAATTTTGTGGCCAAATATTTGGTGTGTCAACAAGTGAAATTGTAGCACATGAGGCCTTGAGGTTTGTATCAGGATATTGAATTACCAGAATGGAAATAAGTGGTGATAAATATGGATTTTGTCACTGGTCTTCCTCGGTCTTGGAACTAATTTGATTTTATTTAGGTCATTATGGGTAGTATGACAAAGTCAGCTTACTTTTTGCCAGTGATGACTAACTTTTGGCTGAGGATTATGCGAGGTTTCTTCTTTATGATATTATGAAGCGTCATAGGGTACATGTTTCAATTATATCTTATTGTGGTACGCAGTTTTCATCTCATATTTTTTGGTTGTTTCAGAAGGGGTTGAGGACTAAGTTTAATCTAAGTACTGCTTTTCGCCCACAGATAGATGGGCAAGCAGAAAGGACTATTCATTGGAAGATATGCTTCATGTATGTCTAATTAATTATGGTGGTAGTTAGGTTGAGCATCTACCTCTTGTAGAGTTTTCTTACAATAATAGCTATCATTTTAGCATTGGGATGGCCCTTTTTGAGGCATTGTATAGTAGAAGGTGTAGATCTCCTATTGGTTGGCTTGAGCTTAGTGAGGCAGATATGTTTGGCCCAGATTTGGTTTATAATGCTACGGAGATTGTGCAAGTGATTTAGGATAGGATTAAGGCTTCCTAAAGTCGCCAAAAGTCCTATGCGGATGTAGGGCATAAGGACTTAGAGTTTAAAGTTGGGGATAGGGTGTTCCTAAAGGTGTCTCCCATTAAGAGAGTAATAAATTTTAGGAAAAGAGGAAAATTTAGTCCTCGGTATGTTGATCCTTATGTGGTTTTGAGGAGGATTGGTAATGTTGTGTATGAATGGGAGTTTTTCTTATATTGAGCGCTATAAATCTGATGTTCAATATCTCTATGTTGAGAATGTCTATAGGTGATCTTTCATCGATTGTTTCTTTTGAAAGATTGGGTATCTCAGATTCTCTGTGTTATGAAGAGATTTCGATTAAGATTGTGGATCTGTATTTGTTTTCTGCTTTAGATATTTCTGCGTTAGGTATTTATTTCTTTTATAACTAGGTTGAAGGAAGGTTGATTTCCTTGCATCTTTGTTTTCTAACTAAGTTAAAGGTTGGAATGGTTATATTTGGGTGTAAGTCATTCTTATACTACCATGTCTGTTATTCGAGGATAAATGATCCTAATAGGGGAAACTAAAACACCCTGGGTTTTGGTCCATAGAAATTTTCTTGGTTTTGGACTTTGTGGACATCATAAGACTCACCATGCTAGTCGTATTGTGAGGGTATGGGTTAGGTTACCCAATAGTATATTGTCCAATGTTGGTGGTGCTGGGTAGTTGTGTATCTGGAATGGGTACGACTTCGGTGGCTACGAGTCGTATGCTATTAATTTCAAGCATAATTAATAGCATAAATTCCCACATAATCAATAAGCATGACTTATAACATAATTAATGGCACAATTACTAATGTCATTAATAGGAAGGTTACTAACATAATTTCTTAGCATGAGTATAATCATAAGTAATATCAAAGGTAATGACTCATCAATAACATAGGTAATGGCTGACCATTCATTATAATTAATGCCTATTCAAAAGCATGTACAATAGTTCTTCATGGGCTTACCCAAAGGTTATTCGTAGCATAACCAACCACTTGTTATAGAATAATCAATGTCTCACCATAACACAATTGACAATTTAATCAACTAGTCCATGAGCGTGCTTCAATATCTTCATCACCGTAACCATCACTGGCTAAGGTTCCTCGATATTAATTCAAAGGGCACACTCTAGGTATTCAACAAGCTTATAAGGATATCAAGAGAATTAATTAGGAATCCTTACTTATGGTGGGCCAAAGGCCCACTTCTAAATCGTTAAATACATTTTAAGTTAAATTCTATCACAGACTAGGATAAGGGATCTATATCCACTCTTAGATGTATAGCAAGCCATAATTTTCCCTAAGGTAGAGATTATATCCAAGCATTTTAACTAAGTCAAATGGAATTTAAGGCAACCATCATTAGTGTAAACAACTAAAGACAAACTTACCCAAAGCAGGATCAACTAGAGAATTTTATTTAATTTTGAGTAAAATAATTCATTCTCATGCTAAACATGAGTAATGAATTACTATTCTCCTAAGGCAAAAGAAACAAAGCTAAGTAATTCATCTCTACGATTTCAATTTGTCCTAAGTAATTCAACTAACTCAAGTCTTGTACTTAATAAATAGAAAACTTAAACCCATCCCAAATCTAAGAACATAACATAAACAAACTATAAAATATCTCAATATAACAAGGGATAAACCTAGCCTTCCTTGATGCCAAAAATTCTTAGTAAACTGCTAAACCACCATTTTTTCCTTTTGAGAAGCTGCGTAAAGATGCCAAGCTATCAAAAAAATATTCTGCTCCTCAATATGACAATATAGATACCTGTAACACCCTAGGTTTTTGGTACTTCACAATTTTTGAAATTTTATCATCACTTCCTAAACTACGACTTACCCTAAGAGTCATAGGGAGTCTTGATAGGTCATTGGAATCAAATTGTAAGGTATTTGCATGTCTAAGTTTTTCCTTGAGTAAGAGTGGATCACTAAGAGCCACATGGACTTATTGCGAGTCACTGGGGTCAAATTGTAGGATGTTTAGTGTTTCCCCAAATAGGTTCTGAGTTGATTACTATTAGACCCTATAAGTCGTAGATTCTCATTTAGTTGAGTTATAAGTTCAAAAAAATATGAATTCCCTAGAGATCTTCTTGGATACGACTTGTGGCGATGAGTCATAATGAAACCTTATAAGTTGTATAGAGATCCATAGTTACTAACAACTAAATTTATGCTTTTAATTTGAGGGAACTTTGGACAATTTCCTCCTTACCCAATTAAAACCACATGTTCATAAAGAACTTAAGAGGGTTTTTTTCTCATGCATAAAAAAATCTAAAACTTTCAAAAGTCTCTCAAGTCTCTTAGGCAACCACATTTAGGGTTTCCAAGAGGTATTTTACCTAATGACTCAAGGGTGGAATTCTCTCCATAACTTGGATATTTCAGGCATGTTGCTATTTCCTAATTATTAATTTGTGAAAAGCATATGTTTTATTTAAGTATTTTCATTTGGTATTGATGTTGGTTTTGAAACATGGGTTGAGGGTTTCTAATAACTATTGTTTATATGATGTTTTATGTTTTTCCCTGCATGGTTACATTAAAATGGTGGTTTAAAAATTAATTTGATGTATGTTCATTGGGAATAAATTATGTTATTATGGTTTTCCTAAACTTTTGACTTTTGAAGTGTTATGACCTCAGCCTCATATTGTGAAATTGGTTTTTGAATAAGAAAAGTATTCATATTGAAATATTCTTAAACCATTGCAAAATGTGCAAAACTTATTGTAAGACCCCACAAAATTTCTAGCTTAATTCAGTCCTTTAAATTTTTTAAGGGGTCCCAAGCATAAAAAATTCTAGCTAAGTTTCCAGACTTAGTTTATTTTTAGACTTCAAAAGTTGGAAATCTCATTTCATGACCTTAAAGTCCTTTAAATGTCTATATCTTAGTTAATTCATGATCAGGATGGTCAATAGGTGTTCCCGTACAAGTTTCAGATTTTTCGGATATGGTTTAGACCATGTTTGGAATCCTAAACTAGTGGACCAATCCGATCGTGGCGCGTCGCCTATCACGTTGGTTAATATTGTCTCCAGCTACCAGCATGCCATTCTAGTGACCCGGTGCTATCTTGGTGTGATGTGTTGGATATTTCTTCGATGCTATCGATATCGTATCAGTAACCCAGTTTTGCTCATTAAAACACCGTGTTCTTGGGGGTATTTGGGTCTTTTTATCCTCAATCTTCAGGCCCCATAACACAAAATTTAGCCACTTTAGAGGTATAATACAATTATTATTCATAAAATCCTCAAGAACAAAACCCTAGGGCTATCAATCCAAGAATCAAATTCAAGAGATTTCACCATAAATCTTTCCAAATTTAAGCAATAATGTAGTAAAGGTTATCCCAAGGGTCCCTTCCACCCTTGGAGTTCAAGAAACCTTTTTCAAACTTGAAATTATGATTTTTAAGTTGTGGATTAGATTATATTCATGATGATGCTATGGTATGGTTTCCAAGTTGGCTTCTTTATTGAATTTAATGAAAGTATGTTACCATATGTGTTAAATTATGTTTTCCCCAAGTTGAAAATACTGAAATTGTAGATTAATGATTATATCATAATATTATGGTATTCATGCTCAAGTACAATATTATGTCTTCTAGGTGTTTGATAAAATGCTTCATTGGATTAATGGTGCATTTGTGATCCCTTGGTAAGCTAAATATTAATTTCATGTCATTATAAGGTGTTTGAAGTTCTATCATGTTAAGGATATTCCTTGCAAATGTTTGTTGGAATGTCTATGTGAATTAAATAGTGTATTTTAATACTTTAGCATATATTCCTATCTATGTACAAGTTCATGACTTCCAATTACTTGATGAAATACCTCATTGATTGTATTGTGAATGGTTGACTATTGTCCTATATTAAATAATTGTCATGCCTTATTATTATTCAGGATATCGAGTCCTGGAGGTATTTAATACCTGACAATTTATCTATATGCCTAGAGCCAGTGTTAATTACAAAATATCTTAGTTATGTCATGATCAATAGTACTCTAGTTCTTTTACAGAACTCAGGAATACCCAGTAAACTTAGTAGCAACTTAGTAGTATTTCTTTAGTGAATCAAACTCAGTGAACTCAGTCCAGTTTAGTCCAGTATACTCATTTTAGTGTCTATTCAGTTGTGAGTAGGATTCAGCACCAAGTGAACCCAAGGATGAGGGCTCACTTACCAGTAGAGGGTGCGACTCTTAGAACCAATCCTTGTATTCTAGAACTACGTAGCCAGTGTAGGTTGAGATGTCAAAACCTGCTAATTAAAGGTAGATAAGGTGCCTTAACCAGACAATTGATGGTCTCACCGTTATGATTTGAGAACCTTCTAGATGAGGGTATCTCTTCAGTGTCTTTACCAATGGCATGGTACTGACACCCTTCTAACTGGGATTACAGGTTCAACCCCAAATCTATTCAGAAAAGGGGCATGTCGGTTAGATAATTACCTCCAATAGTATCAGTCTTAGTCTTCAGTAAAGAACTCAAATAGTTTTACAGATTTTAGCACTGTTAGATATAGTCACTCAGCTCAGTACTAAACTCAGCTAGTTTCATCAAAATCAAGACTGTCAGACACAGTAACTCATTTATCAGTTATATCAGTTATCGATAATCGATGTTATAACAAAACTCAGTATTCAAAATCATTATGACTTCAGTTACAGTTATGTATTCATGCATGTATTCTCAAGTAGTCATGCTTATGTTATTCCGTCAGTTATAGTTCATGCATATAGACCCTTGCATTCATCCATACTTCACTTTGTGTATCAGTACATTCATATGTACTGATGCTGACTTTTCTTTTGTGCTGTGGTGTTTTATACCATAGGTTCATACGTACGGGATCCAGAGCACCCTTAGCAGATCAGACTTTTAGCTAGAAGCAGTATACTTGTAGTGAGTCCTCATCATTCAAGGATATTATTTTATTTTACTATCTCATTGAATTAAGCAATTCAGTAAATAGAGTTAGTTGGGGGACTATCCCATCAAATCCTTATATAGACAGTTCAGTTTAGAGGCTTTCAGACTAGATGTTCATACAGTTGATCAGTTTTTTAGCATTGATGTTTAGTTTTTGTATTAAGATACCTATTTCAGTGTTATTTCAGTTTTGAACCTTATGGAATTTCAGTCCATTATTCCACATTATTCAGTATTATTATTCATTATTACAGAAGGTACTATCATGGGTTAGCTTATGGTCGTTCAGGATTATGAGCATTGTGTAGCGTATGGGGTACTAGATTTTGGGGCATTACAAACTTAGTATCAGAGCCTAAGGTTCATTAGAGTCTTAGAACGTCTGAAAGCCACATCAAGTAGAGTCTTATTTATGGGTGTGTAGCATTCCACATTTATGTATAGGAGGCTATGAGATGTTTTAGGAATAGTTTCACTTCTTTCAGTATTTATGTCATACGAGCAAGCATGCACTCCAGTTAAACTCTCTTTCTAATCCTAATTTCTCTTCCATTTATAGAAAGTACCTCCAAAGAGGACTCAGGGAAGAGAAACGGGATATCAGCTAGCCCCTCAGCCCGACTAACCTAATTCTCTATCTGAGCATGTCTCTCACGTGGAGTTTAGAGAAATATTCACCACCCTAGATTATTCAGTTATTGCTCTGAATGAACATCCAACTGTCGTTCTGGCTAACCCAGTGGCCAATTCTACTGCAGCCTAGATTTTACACTTCACCCGAATAACCCCTTCATCTTTTTTTGGGTCTAAGTTAGTTGAGGACCCTCAGGAGAATCTTGATCAGGTGGAGAAGATAACTGATATTATGGACATGATTGCTATTAAGAGTGCGGAGCTTGCTGTATACCAGTTGTAGGATGTGGCTCACACTTGGTGTAAACAGTGGAAAGCAGAGAGCGTTGTAGATGCAGGGCTTATTGAGTGGAAGGAGTTTGCCACTGCTTTTCTAGATAGATTCTTTCCCCTAGAGCTGAGAGAAGTTAAGGTGTTAGAGTTTATTAATTTAAAGCAGGGAAATATAACAGTGAAAGAGTATTCTCTCAAGTTTACTCAATTAGCTAGATAAGCTCCTCATGTGGTGGCAGATAGTAGATCCCAAATAAGTAAGTTTGTGTCTGGGGTAAATAATAGTGTGGTGAAAGAGTGTAGGACCACGATGTTGATTAGAGGGATGGACTTGGCAAGGCTAACGATCCACACTCAGCTATTAAAAGAGCAGAAGAATAAGGAGAGAGAGAAACAAAATAAGAGAGCTAGAATAGATTGTTTCAACTTTACTCAGCCTAAGTCAGATGGTAGGAATCATTCTCAATTCCGCCCAAAATCTTCAGTTCTAGCTCCGTCCTCAACTAGTGCTCAAGTTCCAAAATTTAGAGACGACAATAGTGATAGGGCGCTAGGCTTTAAGTCTCAAGGTAGTGTCAGCAGTGCCCGAACCAATCCTCTTTATCAAACTTGTGGCAAGAACCATCAGGGTATTTGCAGAGCTAGCAGTGATGTTTGTTTCGTATATGGCAAGCCAGGTCACAGAGTCAGAGATTGTCCCCAGTCAAGTTCTCAAGGTCAGTAAAACCATCCTCCAGCTCAGTTCGATCTCCCAAATTAGTAGGGTGCCTTATCCAGTGCCACCAGTGGGTAACGTCTAAATAAACTCTACACTCTTCAGTCTCGATAGGATTAGGAAAGTTCTCTTGATGTGGTCACCAGTACGTTATAAATCTTTCATATACATATTTATTCTTTTCTAGATCAAGGAGCTTCCTTTTCTTTTGTTACTCCTTATTTAGTATTTGATTTCGGAGTCAGTCCTAAAATTCTAGAAAAGCCCTTCTCAGTTTCTACCTTAGTGGATAAATCTATCATACCCCGATGGGTATATAGGAACTGTTCGGTTATGATATCTCAAAAAATAACTTCAGCAGACTTAGTTGAATTAGAGATGACTAATTTCAATGTCAATCTTGGCATGGATTGACTTCATTCCTGCTATGCCTTAGTCGACTACAAAAATAGAATTGTCCAGTTTTAGTTTCTGAATGAACTCATCCTAGAGTGGAGGGGTAGTACTTCAACATTTAGAGGTCAGCTTGTTTCTTACCTTTGAGTGAGAAAAATGATATCGAAGGGGTGTGTCTATCACCTTATGCGAGTCAAGGACTCTAGTTTAGAAACCCCTACTCTTGAATCAGTTTTAGTAGCATGTGAATTCCCAGATGTATTTCCCTAAGATCTTCCCAGAATTCCTCCCAAAAGGGAAATTAATTTTGGCATTGATCTTCTTCCAAATACTCAGCCCATATCGATTTCACCATACAGAATGGCACCTGCAGAACTCAGATAATTAAAAAAACTATTGAATAATCTCCTAGATAAGGGATTCATCAGGCCCAGTGTATCTCCATAGGGCGTACTAGTTTTATTTATGTGTAAGAAAGATGGTACTCTCACAATATGCAAGAAAAAGTATCCCCTTTCCAAAACTGATGACCTGTTTGACCAACTTTAGAATGCTAGATACTTTTCAAAGATAGACCTCAGATCAGTCTATCATTAGCTAAGAGTCAGAGAACTTTGGTCTTACCAATACCCCAACAACCTTTATAGAATTGATGAACCATGTGTTCAAGTAGTACTTGGACATGTGCGTCATAATTATCATAGATGACATCCTGGTTTACTTCCGCAGTGAACATGATCATGCAGACCATCTCAGAATAGTGTTGCAGACTTTAAGAAACCATCATTTATTCATCAAATTCAGTAAGTGTGAATTTTGCCTAAGATCAGTAGCATTCTTTGGCCATATTATTTCCAGTGATGGCATTAGAGTTGATCACCAAAAGACCAAGACTGTGAGAAACTGGCCCAAACCTATCTCTCCGTCAGATATCAGGAGTTTCTTAGGTTTGGATGGCTATTACCATAATTTTATTGATGGATTTTCATCTATTGAATCCCCTATGTCCAAATTGACTCAAAATAAAGTAAAGTTCCAGTGGTCATATTCTTGTGAGAAGAGTTTTCAGGAGTTGAAGACTCGACTTACCTCAGTCCTAGTCTTGGATTTACCAAATGGTTTAGATGGCTTTGTGATGTACTGTGATGCATCCAGGGTATGTTTGGGTTGTGTCCTTATGCAGCATGGTAAGGTCATAGCCTATTCCTCCAGACAACTTAAGCCCTATAAGAAGAATTATCTTACTCATGATCTTAAGTTAGCAGTAGTAGTCTTTGCCTTAAAGATTTGAAGGCACTATTTGTATAGGGTGTACGTTGATATGTTCACTAACCATAAGATCCTCCAGTAGGTGTTCTCTCAGAAAGATCTAAACCTCCATCAGAGAAGGGAGTTAAAGTTATTGAAGGACTACCATATGAGTGTCCTTTATCATTCGAGCAAGGCCAATATAATGGATGATGATCTTAGTAGACTGTCTATGGGTAGTGTTGCTCATAGTTAGGATAGTAAGAAGTTATCCCAGGAAGTACATCAGTTAGCCCAACTCGGTGTCCACTTAGTCGACTTAGAAAAAGGTAGTATATGGGTGTGGAGTAGCTCAGAATCATCCCAAGTTGCTGGAGTGAAGGAGAAACAAGATAAAGATCCCAGTTTAGTCAAGTTAAAAGAATAAATCAAGGTTCATAAGGTTGAGGTTTTATCCTAAGGGAGAGATGGTGTTCTTCATTGTTATGGCCATCTGTGTGTGCCATGTATTGATGACTTAAGACAACAAATTTTTGCAGAAGTGTGTGGTGCGCAATACTCTATTCATCCAAGGGCCACTAAGATGTACTGTGATTTGCGGGAGATCTATTGGTGAAGTGGGATAAAGAGAGATATTGGAGAATTTATGGCTAAGTGCTCAACATATCAGCAGGTTAAGATTAAGTTCCAGAAGTTGAGTGGGTTTATGCAGGAGTTCAATATTCCTACTTGGAAGTGGGAAAAAGTGAAACATACTTTGTGATAGGTTTGCCTCATACTCGTCGTCAGTATGATTCAGTTTGGGTCATTGTAGACAAGATGACAAAATAAGCTCATTTCCTTCCAGTCCATACCTCTTATTCAGTTGAGGATTATACCAAACTCTATGTCAAAGAGTTTGTCAGATTGCATGGTGTTCCATTATCCATTATCTCATATAGAGGTTCCCAGTTCACCTCTTATTTATAAAAAGTATTCCAAAAGGGTCTTGGCACCCGAGTTCACCCAGTACAGCTTTTCACCCTTAAAAAGATAGCCAGGAAGAAAAGACCATTCAAACTTTATGAAGATATACTGCGAGCGTGTGTGTTAGATTTTATTGAGTTTGCATACAATAATAGCTATCATTCCAGTATTAAATTGGCTTTATTTAAGGTGCTTTATGGGAGAAGGTGTAGATCTCCCATTGGTTGATTTGAAGTAGGTGAGCCCATAGTGGTAGATCCTGACTTGGTATTCGATACCTTAGAGAGAGTTCAGTTGATCAGAGAAAGGCTCAAGACAGCTCAAAGCCAGCATAAATCGTATGCTGACATATGCAGAAAGGATCTTGAGTTTGACATTATCCATTTTATGTCTTTGAAAATCTCTCCCATAAAGGGAGTGAGAAGGTTCCACAAGAAGAAAAGCTCAGTCCCCGATATGTTGATCCCTTCAAAATTCTCAGCTGCTTCGGCAAAGTAGCTTATGAACTTGAATTGTATTTAGATCTATCTTTAGTTCATCCAGTATTCTATGTCTCCTTTCTTAAGAAGTACATAGGTGACCCAACAGTCATAGTCGCTATAGAGGGCCTAGATGTTAAGAACAACCTCTCTTTCAAAGAGATTCCAGTTGAAATCTTGACTACCAGACTCGCAGACTGAGGAACAAAGAAGTCCCTCTAGTCAAAGTTCTTTGGTAGAATCAGTCAATTGAGGGAGCTACTTGGGAAGCAGAAGAAGATATGCGGGCCAAGTATCCTCACTTTTTCTTCACTAATCCAGGCTCAGTCCAAGGTAATGGCTTTCCTTAAGCTTATTCAGTGTCATGCTCAGATTCCTATTTTAAACTTTGTATCATTTAACATTGCATGTTCAGTCATATGTTCATGAGTCTGTTCAGTCATGTATTCATGCATCAGATATGTTTTATCAGTATAAGAAATTTAGCTTATCAGTACTCCCATTCATGCATTGATGAATCAGCTCAGTCATGTATTCATGCATCAGATATGCATGTTCAATATGAAATTCAGCATGTCAGTAATATTAGTCCTATATTCATGTCCCAAATATTCATGTTCAGTAAGTAGATTCAGCCTACTAGTACTCCCAGTTCAGTCAGTCTCATTCGATGATGAATGTTCTCAAGGGGGAGATATTGTATGACACCACAAAATTTCTAGCTTAATTTAGTCCTTTAAGCTTGTTAAGTGGTCCTAGACTTAGAAAATTCTAGCTAAGTTTCCAGAATTAGTTTATTTTTATCCTTCAAAAGTTGGCAATCTCATTTCACGACCTTAAAGTCCTTTAAATGTCTACATCTTAGTTAATTCATGATCAGGAAGGTCAATAGGTGTTCTCGGACAGCTTTTGAATTTTTCAGACCTTGTTTAGACAATATTTGGAATCCTAAACTAGTGGAACAACGCGATCGTGGCGCGCCGCATCGCCTATCGTGTTGGTAAATATTTCCCCAACTACCCATATGCCATTTCAATGACCCAGCGCGATCTTGGCATGACGCGTTGGATATCTCTTTGATGCCATCGATGTTCCGCATTGGATATCACGTCGGTAGCCCAGTTTTACTTATTAAAACACCACATTCTTGGGGGTATTTCGGTCCTTTTCCCTTAACCTTCAGCCCCTATAACACAAAATTTATCCCCTTTAGAAGCATAAAACAATCATTATTCACAAAATCCTCAAGAAAAAATCCTAGGGATATCAATCCAAGAATCAAATTCAAGAGATTTCACCATCAATCTTTCCAAATTCAAGCAATAAGGTATGTAAAGTGTTCATCCAAGGGTCCCTTCCACTCTTGGAGTTCAAGAACCCTTTTTCAAACTTGAAATTATGATTTCCATGTTGTGAATTAGATTATGTGCATGATGATGCTATGGTGTGGTTTCCAAGTTGGGTTCTTTATTGAATTTCATGAAAGTATGTTAACATGTGTGTTGAATTATGTTTTCCCCAAGTTGAAAATATTCAAGTTGTTGATTAATGGTTGTAGTCATAATGCATCAATGTGGTGTTCATGCTCAAGTACATCTAGGTGTTTGATAAAATTCTTAATTGGAATAATGGAACATTTGTGATCCCTTGGTAACCCAAATGTTAATTTCTTGTAATTACAAGGTGTTTGAACTTCTATCATGTTAAGGTTATAATTTGCAAATGTTTGTTAGAATGCCTATGTGAATTAAATTGTGTATTTTAATACTTTAGCATGCATTCCTATCCATGTAGCAGTTCATGACTTCCAAGTACTTGATGAAATGCCTCAATGATTGCATTGTGAATTGTTGACTATTGTTCTATATTCAAGAATTGTCATGCCTTATTATTATTCATGCTATTGAGTCCCGGAGGTATTTAAAACCCAAAAATTTAACTGTGTCCCTAGAGCTAGTGTCAGTTACAAAATAGTCTCAATCCTGTCATGGTAAGTATTACTTTAGTTCTTTTACAGAACTCAGGAAAACCCAGTAAACTCAGTAGCAATCAAGTTCCATTGAATATTCAGCTCAATCCTCTATAAACTCAGTCAGTTAATAGGATTCAATATTTTTTCGTTAGTTAATGGAACTCAGTGATCTCAGTCCAGTTCAATATCTATTTAGTTGGGAGTAGGATTCATCATCGAGTGATCCCAAGGATGAGGTCTCACCTGCCAGTAAAGGGTGTGAACCTTAGAAGCAATCCTTGTATTCCAGATCTATGTAGCCAGCGTAGGTTGAGACATCAAAACCTACTAGTTGAGGGTTAATGAGGTGGCTTAACTTGATAGTTAAGGGTCCCACCATTCTTATTTGATAACCTGCCAGATAAGGGTATCTCTTCAACGTCTTTATCCATGATACGATACTGATACCATTACAACTAGGGTTACAAGTTTGACCATAAATCTATTCAAAAAAGGGGCATGTTGGTTAGATGATTACCTCCCATAGTCTCAGTCTTAGTCTTTAGTAAAGAACTCAGATAGTTCTACCAATTTAAGGACTATTAAAAATAGTCACTTAGCTCAGTACGAAACTCAGCTAGTTCCATCAAAATCCGGACCGTCAGACACAATCACTCAATTATCAGTTATATCAGTTAACAGTAATCTATATTATTAGAAAACTCAGTATTCAAAATCCTTATGAATTCAGTTACAGTTATGTATTTGTGCTTGTATTCTCACGCAGTCATGTTTATACTATTCAGTCAGTTATAGTTCATACATATAAACCCTTGCATTCAGCCATACCTCACTTTACGTACTAGTATATTCACACGTACTGAACGTACTTTTCTTTTTGAGCTATCATATTTTATACCGTAGGTTCAGATGTACGAGCTCTAGAGCACCCTCAGCAGATCAGACTTTCAACCAGCAATAGTAGACTAGTAGTGAGTCCTCATCATTGAAGGATATTCTTTCATTCATTATCTCATTAGATTCAGTAGTTTAGTAGATGGAGTTAGTTATGGGATTGTCCTATTAACTCCTTATTCAGACAGTTCAATTTAGAGGCTTTCAGACTAGATGATCAGATAGGTTATCAGTTTTTCAGCATTGATGTTCAGTTTTTATATTGAGATACCTATTTCTATTTTATTTTAGTCTTGAACCTTATGGAATTTCATCATATTATTCTTCATTATTCATTATTATTATTCAGTATTGTAGCAGGTACCAGTCATGGGTTAGCTTGTGGCCCTTCAAAATTAAGAGCATTGTGTAACATCTGGGGTACCAGACTTGGGGATAATGTTTTTAAATTGAATGGGGGGGGGGGATTGAGAATTCACCTAAAAAATGATAATTAGTTTGGCATGTCGATGCTACCTTTCAAGTATAGTTGGTATGATGATTACAATAATGTATGCCTTAATGTGTATTGTGGTTCAATTAATGGGAATATGTGATAATTATTTTATTTTGGATTTAATATGGGTTGTGTAGGTGACTCGTGAAAGTGAAGGTCCCTAGGGACCAACATTGGAAGCTGCAGTTTCTGACACAGGGGTCTATATGACTGGGTGGTTCGAGTACCCCATATCATATTACATTATTTGGTGCTTATGTCACCTAGATATGTTACGTGGTTCAAATCCCCTATTTTGCATATCTATACCCTCTATTTTGTATCGTCATATGCACTGCAACTCTACCAGCTGGTGGAGAGTTAGGCTAATATAGCCCATAGGTGCTTTTTTATGTTATAAAATTTGAGTTACACAATCCAGGATAAAACTTAAAAGATTCATTGTAAGCCTTATTCCCTACCATAACACATAATATATATATATACATATATATATATGTAACTACATATAATTATGTGTATTGAATTTTTGGCTAGTTTTAAATTGTTATTCATGACATTTTTTTATCCTATATCCCTAAGTTACATTCTAGCACTCCAATTACTAACAATCTCTAAATGCTATATCCCCAAGCAATGCAGGTATTAGAGATACTTTTACTTTTCCTACGCAGAGTTAGGTAGATTGGCTCAGCTTGTTAGTTTGTTGTTATGAAGTGGTGAGCTCCATTCTTTGAAAGGCTTAGACATTTTATTAGGTTATTTCATATATTAGAATTGATAGTTTACATTATAATTAACATTATAATTAACATTGCCATTGACATTGTTATCTATTAGTATTAGGTACATGTCCCGACTGGTTTTAGTTTCCCATATCATAGAGGATTTATTAGATTACTCTTGACTTGGGTGATGTTGTTCAGTTTTTTTGGTTGCTCGTTGGTTATTGGTTACAAAAAAATCCTTTATTCTGTAAACTTTACTTTCTATATGTTCATAATTCATCCAATATTGGGGATATTATGTTATTTAGCTAGGTGCAAGGGGTGGTCTCCAGTCCACGGTGGACTTGAGATACTCGTCATAGCTCAGCCCTTGTTCATTTTGTGACAAATATGGTATCAGAGTCTATGTTTGGTGTCATTAGATGTCCGTAAAGTCATAGAAACTAGAGTCTTCTTTATAAGTTTGTAGTGCACCAAAATTGGTATCCTCTATGAGATCTTGAATTTGGAAAGTTGCTTTGGGATTGCACCATGATTTGGTGTTAGAATTCAGAGCTGCTCAGTTGAACAGGGACATGGATATCTGTATGTTGGTGGTGTATATGAAATAGGTTAAGAAGGAGAAGAAGCAGGTTGTGATGAGGAAAAGGTAAAATAAGAAATTTCAGCATTCGGATCAGGGTGGAGGTCAGGAATAGATATGTAGAGATAGTGGAAAGTCATCTAAGAAGAAATGAGATAATTGTGGTTCTTACTCTATGGCTAGTGTTCCATCCCCTAAGTTGTGGGGTGATCATTATTTTTAAAATAGTGTGAATCCCAGGGAATAGGGTGCCCAAACCTTAGGCTATTGGGGCTCAATCATCTCCAAAATATCCTCCTTGGCACTGTGGTGTTTATGTAGAGTGGAGGAAAAAGTTTTTTAAATGTTGTTAAATTGGTCATATGTAAAGGGATTGTCATTCTAAGGTTGGTTTTGGGGAAAATAAGATTTCTATTGCTACTTTATCAGCTTCTACACTAAAAGGTGTTGCTTCTGCTTCAAGCTCTGCACTGGTAACCGTCTATACATTCTTGCAACTTACCATGATTCTAAGGTGTCCCCTAATGTTGTTACTGGTATACTTAAACTTTTATCTTATGATGTTTATTATTTTCTTGATCCTAGGACTACCCTCTTTTATGTTACCCTTTATGTGGCTATCCATTTAATTTTTGACCTTGAGTGTATTTCAGATTATTTCTCTATGTCAACCTCAGTAGGTGACTCCATTATGGCTAGAAAGGTCTATAGGGTTCTGTGTTCGACCTATGGTAGGGAGACCTTGGTGGATCTGATAGAGTTAGACATGTTAGACTTTGATATGATTTTGGTGATGGATTAGTTGGATTCATGCTATGTGTCTCTTGATTATCAGACCCGAAGGGTCAATTTCCATTTCCAAGATGAGATAATGATTGAGTAGGAAGGTAGTTCCCTTGTACTTAAGCAAAGGTATATTTCATATCTTATTACCTAAAAATTGGTTTCTAAAGGTTGCCTTTACCACTTCATGCATGTTAAGGATTCTAGATCTGAAAGTCCTTCATTGCATAAAGTCCCTGTGGTCTGTGGAATTTCCCAAGGTGTTCTCTTATGATCTTTTTGGTGTTGCTCTCGATAGGGAAATACATAGAAATACATTTTTTAATTGATCTTCTTCTGGATGCTCATCCTATTTCTATCTCTCCTTACTGAATGTCTCCGACTGAGTTGAAGGAAGTCAAGGAGTAGTTAAAAGATCTTCTTAACATGGGTTTTATCCACCCTAGTGTATCTCCGTGGGAGCTGCTATTCTTTTTGTGAGTAAAAAGGATGGATCCCATTGGATATGCATTGATTACCACCAAATTAACAAGGTGACTGCAAAAAATAAGTACCCCCATATGAGAATTGAATATCTGCTCGATAAGTTCAGTGTTCTAAGTTCTTTTCTAATATTGACCTTCAGTCGGGTTATTATCAACTAAAGATTAGGGAGGTAGAAGTCCCTAAGACTTCTTTTAGAACCCGTTATGCTCATTTTGAGTGTTTGGTGATGTCCTTTGGTTTGAGCAATGCCTCGACAACATTTATGGATCTTATGAATTAATTTTTTAATTATTTTTTGGACTTTTTTCCATTGTCTTTATTGGTAATATTTTTGTGTATTTAAAGAGTGGGACAGATCATGTTGATCTCCTTAAATTGGTGTTACAGACCCTTAAGAAGTGGTAGTTGTATGCTAAATTCTCTAAGTGTGAGTTCTAGTTGAATGATGTGGTTTATCTGGAATATGTTGTTTCTAGTGAAAGGATCATGGTAGATCCACAGTAGGTTATGTTGTTTAAGAAGTAGCCTAAACCCACGAATCCAACTAACATTCAAAGCTTTTTGGGTTTAGCTGGTTATTATAGAAGGTTTCTAGAGAGTTTCTCTTCTACTGCCACTTCATTAACTAAGTTGACTCAGAAAAAGGTACAATTATTGAGGACTAATTCTTGTGTGGGTAGTTTTGCAAAAATAAAGGATAACTTGATATCGGCAATGATATTGACTCCACCAAAGGGTACTGATGATTTTATGGTCTATTTTGTTGCACCTCTGGTGGGACTGGGTTGTGTATTGATGCAGCATAGTAGACTTGTAGACTATGCCTTTAGCAAATTGAAAGTTCATGAGAAGAACTACCCGACTTATGATTTGGAATTGTTAGTCATGGTATTTGGATTGATGATCTGGCCATATTATTTATATGGGGTCTATGTTGATATTTTTTGATCATAAGATCCTACAATACGTGTTTACTCAGTAGGAGCTAAATCTTAGGCAAAGGTGGTGGTTTCAGTTGCTCAAGGACAATAACATAAGTCTTCGCTAACACCCAGGTAAAGTTAATGTGGTTGTTGATGCTCCTAGCAGGTTATCTATTGGGAGCTTGTCTTATGTAGAAGAGGAGAAGCGAGATTTGGTGAAGGATATTCATTATGTGGATAATCTTGTTGTTCTTTTTTTGGAGTCCAAAAATGGTGGTGTGATTGTTCAAGAGTTTGCAAATTCATCTCTTGGTGCTGACGTGAAGGAGAAGCAAATATTAGATCCTGTCTTAATTCAAATTAAGAATGTTATGGGTAGGCAAAAGGTGATGGTTCTCGAGATTGGCGGTGATGGTATCTTTAGGAAACAAGAGATGGTGCGCGTTACTGATATCAATGTATTGTGAGGAAGAATTTTGACCGAAGCTCATGAGTCACATTATACTATTCTTTCTGGATCAACAAAAATGTATCATGATCTTAAGAAAATTTATTGGTGGAATAATATAAAGCGGGATGTGACCAATTTTTTGGCTAAGTGCATCGTGTGTCAGTAAGTGAAGATGGAGCACTTGAGGACTAATGGGTTGACTCAAGAGATTGAGCTGTTGGTGCGGAAATAGGAAATAATTAACATGGATTTCATTATCGATCTTCCATAATCTCGCCAGTTTTGATATGGGTCATCGTGGATAGGATGACTAAGTCTGGTCACTTTTTACCACTAAGGACTAATTTTTCTTCTGAGAATTATGCCAAGTTATTCATTGAGTAGATTGTGCAGTTGCATGGTGCTCCAGTTTCCATTATATCTGATCGAGGTACCCAGTTCTCATCTCACTTATAAAGGTCGTTCTAGGGAGGTTTGGGGAATAATGTAACCCTTAATATGTCTTTACACCCGCAGATGGATGGGTAAGCCAAAAGGCTAATTTAGTCATTGAAAGATATGCTGCGAGCTTATTAAATTGATTTCGGTAGTAGTTTGGTTGACCACTTGTCTCTCATAGAATTTTCCTACAACAATATTTATCACTCTAGTATCGATATGGCTCTATTTTAGGCCTTGTATTGTAAGAGGTGTAGTTCTCTTTTTGGGGGGATTGAGGTTGGTGAAAATTGGTTATTCAGCCATGATTTTGTTCACCAAGCCATGGAAAAGGTGAAGGTGATTTAGCATAGGCTTAGGACTTCCCAAATTCGCCAAAGTCCTATGCGGATATGTACCAAGGAGAGTTTACGTTTGATGTAGGTGATTGGGTATTCATAAAAGTGTCTCCCATAAATGGAGTGATGAGGTTTTATAAGAAAGAAAAACTTAGTCCCTGTTATGTTTGTCTGTAATTGGTTATAAAGAGGGTTGGTAATGTTGTATATGAATTGGAGTTGCCTTCTAGTTTTATCTCTATTTATTCAGTGTTTCATGTTTCGATGTTGATAAAGTACGTGGGTGATCCTTTGAAGGGTTTTCCCTCTGAAAATGTGAGTATTTTTTTATTCTTTCTCATATGAGGAAGTCTCGATTGAGATATTGGATCAGCAAGCCCATCGGTTACAATCTAAGGATGTGGCATTGATAAAGGTTCTTTGGAGGAACCAAAAGTTTGAAGAAGATACACGGGAAGACGAGGAGGATATGAGTCTAAGAATCCATTCTTATTCCACATTTCGGATAATCGTGTTTGATGTATTGTATTCCTTAATATTTTTTTCTGACTTTGATAAAGGAATTTGTAATTGCCTTGGCATCTTTGTTTTCTATCTTTGTTAAAGGTAAGTGTGGTTGTGTTTGGAGTCAAACGTTCTAATAAATGCCTTGTCCTATCATTCTATGAGGAATGATCCTAATGGGGGGAGTTTGTAACACCCCAGGATTTTGGTACTTGAAAATCTCTAAAATTTTATCCTTACATTCTTGACTACAAGTTACCCTATGATAAATAGGGAGTCTTGATGGGTCATCAGACTCAAATATTTCCTAATTATTGTGAGTGTGGCTAAGTTCATCTCCGAGTAAGAGTGGTACATGGAGAGTTGTAAGGACTTATTACGAGTAATTTGGTACAAATCGTGTAGGATGTCCAGTATTTACTCCAAATTGGTTTTGAGTTGACTGTGACTGGACCCTATGAGTCGTAGGGTCCTGTTATGAGTTGTATTAGTTGAATTGTAGGTTCAATAGAATGTGAGACATGTCATATAGTGACCCATTTTCACTGACGACTAAATTTCAGGTTTTAATTTGAGGGAACTTTGGAGAATTCCCTTCTTACACGATTAAAACCATACATTCATAAAGAACTTAAGAGGGAGTATTTTTCATTCATAACGTAATCAAACACTTCCAAAACTCTCTCACGTCTCTCAAGCAGCCATACTTAAGGTTTCCAAGTGGTAGACCAGCTAAGGTCTTAAGGGAGGAATTCTCTCCATAAACTTGGATGTTTCATACATGTTACAATTCCCTAATTGCTAATTAGTGAAAAACATATGTTTTGTAAGTATTGTTCGTATGGTATTGATATTGTTTTTGAAAGATGATTTAAGGGTTTTAAATAGCCCTTGTTTATGTGGTGTTTCATGTTAGACCCTGCATCGGCTATGTTTGACCGATGGTTAAAAAATAAATTTGATGCATGGTCTTGGTGAATAAATTAAGGGACTGTGATTTCCCTAAACTTGTGACATTTGAAGTGGTTATAAACTCAGCCTTATATTTTTGAAATTGGTTTTTGAAAATGAAATGTATGCGTACTGAACTACTCTTGAACTATTGATAAATGTGAAAAACTAATGAAGCATAATGATTTTAAATTTAACCAAGGGGATTGTGAATTACCCCAAGTGATGGTAAATGGTTTGGCATGTTGATATTACCTTAAAAGTGTAGTTGATATGACGATACCACTAATTTATGCCTTAAAGTGTATCGTGTTTCAATCAATGTAAATGTATGCTAATTGTGTTAATTAGGCCTTAATGAGGGTTGAGTTTCTAAGTCTTGAAAGTGGAGGCCCCGAGGGACCAACACTGGAAACCACGGTTTCCAATGCGGGGGTCTATATGACCATGTGGTTTGAGTCCCCCTAAAATATTACATGATTTGGTTTTTAAGTCACCTTTATATGCTGGGAGGTTTTAGTCCACCATAGTGCATATATATACCTTCTTGTTCGTGCGGCCACACACATTGGAGCCCTACCAGCCTGGGGAGAGTTGGGCCCATATACCTCATGGCTTTCTTCTTATGTTATTATGGTTGAGCTACACAATCCAGGATAATGTTTTAAAGATTCATGATAAGCCTTGTTATCTTCCCTGACACGTGATATATATATATACGTATATTTATATATATGTAACTGAATATAATTATGAGTATTGAATTTTGATTGGTTTTGAATTGTTATTTATGATATTAAATTTTCCCCTATCCTTAAGTTACATACTAGCACTCCAACCGCTAAACATCTCCGGACTATGTATCCTTATGCGATGCAGGTACCATAAATAACTCTACTATTCTTGCACAAAGTTAAGTGGATCAGCTTGGCTCATCATTTCGTTGTGGTGAATTGGTGAGCTTTGATTCTCCGAATGACTTAGAAACTTCATTAGTTCCTTTCACCGATTAGAATTGAAAGTTTACATTATCATTAAAATTTTCATTATTATTTTCATCTTTCAGAGTCAGGGACATGTCTTGACCAAGACTAGTTTTTGTTGTCCTTTGCATACAAGCTTTGTTGGATTATTGTGGACTTGGGTGATGTTGGTCGATTGTTTTGGCCAGTCGCTGGTTATAAGTTATAAGCATATCCTTTATTCATTAAACTTATCTTTTGATATGTTTGGAATTCATCTGTGGCTAGGTGCACGGGGTGGTCTCCGGTCTGTGCTGGACTTGAGATACGCATCAGGCCAGGCCCTAGTTTGGGTCATGACAATACCCATATTTAAATGTGGTACTTTGTGTCCAAAAATCACCTCAAGAACCTCAAATGGGTCCCAATTACGAAAACCATGCTTTAGAAACCAACCCAACATTCTTAAAAGCTCAAGGAATCATTACCCGTAAAAATTGGTGAAAACAAAGATAAAATGGGGCTAAAATCAAGCCCTAAAGATTGTAGTGTTTTGAGAAAATAATTAAGAAATTTCACCGAGAAATGGGTGAATTCAAACCTTAAATTGGAAAATAATCGCAAAAAATGTTAATCTAGCTTTCTAATCTCCCACAAGCTTCAAGTACACCTAGTATCTCTATTTAGGGTTTATGTTCTCAAGAGAGGGGCGATAAATGGCTAAAATCGTGGACTAAAGGGCCCTTTTTTACCCAGTCTAGGTATTTAGGAGTCGCTATTGGAACCATGAGGCTTGAGATTGCGGTACCTTTCATCTGTCAAACTAGTCGTGATTGTGACACACCCTATGCGATCGCGGCGTCTCCTCTACATAACAAGTCGTGATTGGTTTCAACCTAATTTTTGTCCCACACCCATTTTCCTTATCTTAAGTTTCCGACCAATAGGCCAAAATTAGCCCGGGTGCATTTGGATCGAAATCAAAGGTCTACCTAGAGATAAATCGACATTCTTAAGATGCTGGGGTAGTCAAAATTTGCAAAATAGATAGTGTTACCAAAGTTTTGTCCCGGTGGCATTTGGAACCAACAAACTCTTCTAAATAGGGAATTGTCTCTAAAAACCAAACGAACTCCCCAGTAACCAATTTGTCAATCCCAGTAAGTCATAAATTACTTGGGGCAGCTGTAGAGAAGCTCTAATGGATAAAATAAGTGGAAATACGGAAAATGGCCTAAAGGGACATTACAGTAGCAACTGCTAAAGGAGCCTTTGTCCCCAAAAGTTAAGAATTATGATATACCTGAAGTCTCGAACAGGTCAAGTGACACAACCCGACCCATGGCGTTGTTGTAATGGGCTTCCCAAGTCGGATCGGGACCTAAGACCACCCTCATTACCCAACCCAACCTCCAGTTGCCTTCCCTGAGTTGGCTGAATTTCTAGCATATAACAAGATAAAGTAAATATTCAATTTACAAACTATGAGATAGGTCCCAGACCGACCCAATCGAGTCAAACCGCCCGGACCCAACCAATAGTCAAACCAACCAAACCATAAACATATGAGTTCCATAAGAATTATATATAATCCCAAAATGAAAGAGGATGGAACAACTAACAATACAGTCAATCAGTATTATCCCCAATACCAATGATAACACTAAGGCTGACACCCCTACCAATCTTGCCCATTCCAACCCATAATAGTTCCACAGAGACCTCAAGCCAAAAGAATACAAAAGTCTAATTGGACATTCCTCCAACCATAGTGAAAACCAATATCCATAAATAAACTGAATTATAAAATAACATCCATAAAATGGAGCCTTCCGAAAAGATGAAAGCTCACCACTTCAATCTAGTAGCTGATCTTGAATGTTCGGAAGCCAAGCAAGAGGAGTAGAATGGTCAGTTCTTGCATTGCGTGGAGATAAAGTCGCTCGAAGATTGGTTAGTGGTTAAATGCTAGAATGAACTATGGATAAGGCTAAAATAACGCCAACCAGTAAAACCAAGTAAACCAACCATATGCTTACAAGCAATACATACACACACATATATATATATACATACATACATAAATATATATATATATAACTATGTCGGTAAAGGGAACCCAGTTTAGCATGCATTTAAAACCATTAACCTGGATATGTAAAGCTTAAACATCCTTAACCATCCACAGGCTATATGGGTCCAGTTAAACCCCCTTAATGGACCCCGATGCGTGTAGCCGTACGACTAGGTGATACCCTAAGAGTAAGTGATTCCCAAGTACCCTCACCCTGCATGATACATAAGTACAATGTACTTAGATGATTCCCACATACCTCATAGTTTCATAAAAGGGTCGCCATGCCCTACTCTTTATATCGGGAAAGATGAGTTTCCAGTGTTCATTCATTGAAATCTCACCTTTACGATAATCTATCACACCCTACCATTATTGGAAAAATAAAAGCATTTCCAATCAACTAATCCATTATTCCATTTATAATTTACCAAGGCTATTAATAGTGGTGTCGTCATACCGACAATAACTTGCCAATATGGTCCTTAGCCAAACCTTTTATGGTAAAGGGATTCCCGTATACCCATTTACCAAAAGTTAACTGGGGGAGTCCTATGTACGCCACAAGTGTTTCATTATTAAGTTTACTTGGGGGAGTCCCATGTACCCCACAAGTGTTCATTAAAATATTTGCTTCGGGGATTCCATTGTACCCCTTAAGAAGTCCAATTAATCATAAAATTGACCACCAAAATATTTCATTTAAACCACTCCAAATCATTTAACCATTTAAGGTTCCATTACAAAGTTTAAATTATGCAATAGTTCCATTAAAACCCAACAATGTAGTGGAAACATTCCCATAGGCATTTTATCAAACATATTAGGGGCATAGTATTTCAAAAACCAAAGCAAAATACCAAATAACCATTCCCATGAAACCAATTACTCAAAACCACCATTAAAGAATGTAAAATCATAATTAAAACATGGGAAAATGATAACCACGCATTTATAACCAAAACCTCCAAATTATATTTGAAAACCAAAACCATACAATAATCAAACCATGAAAATATTGCATAAAACCGTGCCTTTAGCTGGAACTGAAAATGAGGGAAGAGAACATGCCTTAAACCAAGAAGATGATGGAGAGAAATCACCACTGCAAAGTTTTCCTTAAGATGAAGCCCTACCCTTCTTTTACCCAAAATCTTTAGAGAGAATTGTAGAGTGTTTAAGAGGAGTTTCTAAGTGTTAGTGAATACAATAATAGGGCAAATAACTACCCAATAGGAATATAAGTCGTGGGGTCTTATTAGGTTAAGTGGGGAAATGTCCAGATTGCCTTCCCTTAAATTCCTAGAAATCCCGTCAGGTGGGTATGATATCCATACTAGTGGTACCCTCCAATACTAGTGGTATGCAACACTATTACCCAAGGCCATATCCTTTAGACCCAACACTATCAAAGGTATGACTCACATAAACTATGTCGTATCCATGTATACGACTAGTACCTATGATCTATATACCCTTGGAAAAATAGAATCCCAAGAAAATTTAAGTCGGACAACCATATGACTCCATGGTACGACTCATACCTTGGCTTACGGCTTATGGTGAACCTATCATACTCAGATCCAACTTATGTTGCCAAGTCTAAGACTAGGTGAAGTAACCAAACAACCCGTATCCACCGATACAACTCATACCACCCAAGTCAGATACATTCCAGAAACCAAATCTAATCTACCAACCAACACCGATTAGTATACGACTAAACCATATAACTTGTATCCCAGTGTACGAGTCATTTCCCCTAGTCATATCCTTTAATCCAGGAAAATTTCTAAGGGCCAGGAACCCAGGGTATTTCAATCTCCCCTACTAGGATCATTCTTCCATGAATGACGGACAAGGTAGGATAACCACTAGAATGATTCATTTGCATTATCAAATATCAATCCAACCTTTAACTAGGTTAGGAACCGTAGATGCAAAGATATTAATCTTTTCTTTAATAAACTCAGAAATTAAAGATATGTTCAAGAACACATACCTTCTACATGAATCCCTAGAGAAAAAAAAAAATGTTGATACTTTGTCTTTATGTCCTTCCCCGCTTACCATGTAGCCTCTTCCACCTTGTTGTTCCACCATAAAACCTTAACCGATGCCACATCCTCGGTACACAATCGATGGACCTTCCAATCCAGTACCTTAACCAGGACCTCTTCATAAGAAAGAGAATATGATATACCCAAGCCCTCCAAGGGAACCACTGAAGAAGGATCATCGAGACACTTCCTCAACATAGAGATATGAAATACCGAGTGAATGGAGCTTAAGCTAGAAAGAAACTCCAATTCATAAGCAACACTACTGACCCTCCATAAAATCACATAAGGACAAATAAATTGGGGACTGAGCTTCCCCCTTTTCACCAAACTGCACGACTTCCTTTATGGGAGATACCATTAGGAAAACCTCCTTATCCCCATTCTCAAACTCCAAATCTCTACACCTTACATCTGCATTGGACTTTTGATGACTTTGGGTAACCTGGAGCCTATCCTGAATCACCTTCACCTTTTTCATAGCCTGAAAAACCAAATTTGGACCAAAGTTTACCTCACTAAGCTCAAACCATCCAATAGTAGTTCTACACCTCTTACCATACAATGCGTCAAAAGAGGCCATACCAATGCTAGAATGATAGCTATTATTGTAAGAAAACTCTACCAAAGGTAGATTCTCAATACAATTGCAACCATGATCAAGCATACATGCCCAAAGCATATCCTTCAATGTCTAAATAGTCCTCTTCACTTACCTATTTATCAGTGGATGAAAAGTAGTACTCAAACTAACCTTAATAGTCGATCCCTTCTGAAAAGACCATAAGAAATTAGATAAAAACTGTGTACCACATTTAGAGATAATTAATAAAGATAACCCATACATCTTTACAACCTTCTGAAGATACCACTTTACATAATCTTTCATCGAAAAAGTAGTCCTCAATAGCAAGAAGTGAGCAGACTTTGTTATCCTATCCATAATGACCCAAAACTAATCGAATTGGTTTCACGATCGAAGAGGACCAGTAACAATATCCATATTGACCACCTCCGATTTCTACTTGAGCAAATCAATTTCTTGATACAACCCTCCAGATCTTATGTTCTCATCATTAACTTGTTGACATAATATGCACTTGGCTAAATAATCAGCTATGTCCTTTTTGGTATCATTTTACGAATATATCTCTTTGAGAACATGATACATCTTCACGGAATTGGGATGAACAACATAGCGTGATTTTTGCACCTTAGCCAAGATCCTTTATCACAACCCATTGGCATTAGGAACACACAACCTCCCTTGGTACTATAAAGTACTGTCACCACTAATTTTGAATACCATTACCTTTTGACCACATACATCACTCCTGATGTTCATCAAGATAGGATCTCTAGCACTTGTTTCTCCTTATTATCTGCACCGAGAGACGATGTAACCACTTCCAGTACCAGCACACCACCATTGTTAGAGTGCAAGAGACAAACCCAATATTAGCTAAATAGCTAATATTCTTTAGTAATTCCTGCTTCTTTTTATCTACATGAGATAAAATCCCCATGGATAGCCCACTAAGAGCATCAACAAAAACATTAGTCGTACCTGAATGATAGTGAAGACTCTTATCATAGTCCTTGAGAAGCTCCAACCTTCTTCTCTACTTGAGATTTAGCTCCTTACGAGTGAACATATACTATAGACTCTCATGATTAGAAAATATTTCTACATGCACTCCATACAAATAATGCGGCCATAATTTCAAAGTAAAGACCACCCCCAACAGCTTTAAATCATATGTAGGATAATTCCTCTATGCACCTTTAATTTCCTGGAAATATAGGAAATCACCTTCCCATGCTGTATCAAAACACACCAAAGTCCCACTCGGTTTTCATTACAATAAACCACAAAACCCTCATTACCTTCAGGCAATGTCAAAATTGGAGATAAAGTTAGCTTCTCCTTAACATTCTCAAAACTCCCTTCACACACTTTTGACCAAGAAAATGTTACCTTCTTCTAAGTTAACTTAGTAAAGTAGTAGCTATCGAAGAAAAGCTTTCCACAAATGGCCTATAATACCCAGCAAAATATAAATAGCTCTGAATGTTGATTGGAGTCGTAGGTTTAGGCCATTTTTCACCCCCACAACCTTTTGAGGATCCACTATGATCCCCTCTCTAGAAATAATATGACCCAAGAAAGTTACGACGTTCATTCAAATTTCATACTCGGAGAACTTGGTATACTATTGCTATTACTTCAAAGTATCCAACACCATACATAGGTGATTAGCATGATCCACCTCAGTTTTAGAATATGCCAAGATGTCATCAATAAAAACAATGACAAAAAGATCTAAAAACTTCCTGGAAACTCTATTCATCAAATCCAAAAATGTCACTAAGGCATTAGTTAATCTAAATGACATAACCAAAAATTTAAAGTGCCTATACCGGGTACGAAAAGCCTTTCTAGGGATATCCTTCTCCCTAATCTTGAGCTGATGATAACCAGACAGAAGTTCTATCTTAGAAAAGGATGTGGCACCTTGCAACTAATCAAATAAGTCATCTATCCTTAAAAGAGAATACTTGTTCGTGATTGTTACCTTATTCAACTACCGATAGTCGATGCACATCTGAACGGAGCCATCCTTCTTTAGTACAAACAACACTAGTGCACCCCATGGGGATACACTAGGATGAATAAACCCCTTGTCCAGAAGATCTTTAAGTGTCTTCTTGAGTTCCCCCAACTTAGCCAAAGCTATTCTATAAGGAGGAATAGATATTAGACGAGTGTTTGGATCCAAATCAATTCCAAATTTGATTTCCTTATCCATAGGAACACCCGGATGATCATCCAAAAAAACCTAAGGAAACTCATTTACTATCGAAATTGAGTGAAAAAAGGACCCTCTAAGTTAGAATCTTTAACCCGAACGAAGTGATAAAGACACCTTTTAGAGATTAATCTCTAAGCCCTAAGATAAGAAATAAAACTCCACCTAGGAGATAGGGAACCACCCTTCCAGTCTATAGTTGGTTCTCCAGGGAACCTAAAGATAACCTTACGGGTTCGATAATGTAAGGATGTGTAACAAGAGTGTGACCAATCCATCACTCAAATAACATCAAAATCCACCATATCCAGCACAAACAAATCTACCAAGGTCTGCTTGCTACCAATAGATACCACACACCCCATATAAAATCGTTTAGCAATAACCAAGTCACCTATAAAGGTGGAAATTACAAAAGAATCTGAAATAACCTCAGGATCAAAATCAAAACACACAACCACATAAGGGGTCACATAGGAAAGAGTGGAGCCCGAATTAAGAAGACAAGACATATCACAAGAAAAGAGTTATAACATACCAGTCCTAACATCAGGTGATGCCTCAAATTCCTACCAAGATATAAGAGAATACAATCTATTTCAGCTAGTGCCCGTACCGAAAATAGAAGAAGACGCAGAAGCAGCACCACTAGGTACAGAATCTAAAAATAAAGCAATCAAAGATTTGACCACTCCCAAAGCACCCTTACAAATTGGTTTTGAACATATAGCATGGCTGGACATATGTAAATAAAATGCCCTTCCCTTCATCACAAAACCCCCAATAAAGACGACCATAGAACCAACAAGAAGGACATGAAGAAGCCAACTGTGCCTCACTCTCCTGATATTAGGCATGTTGTGCCTAAAAATTATCACCACATTACTGATGCCTATCGCTTGACTAATTCAGGTAAGGAGCACTAGAAGTAGAGAAATACCAGAACCCGCTCCCGAAATCTTCTTTGACCATTTGTTGCCATCCTATCACCCCTGATATGGAGCACCACCCTGCTTAATGAATCTACTCTTCTTACCATGCCTTTCCCCAAACTCTACATGTTTACTTTTTTTATCCTCGACAACCAACCTTAAAATATCCATATACTTAATTAGCTAAGTAGTCTTGCTTTTAAGGATCAAATTTGGAGATAGCTTGAAAGTGAACTTTCTTATCCTCACCTTCATATCAGCCACCAAATCCAGAGCATACCTTGACAGCTGATGAAATTTCAAGATGTATTCATTGACAAACATTTTTCCCTTCTTAATATTTATAAACTCCTCCATCTTTGCTTCCCTCAGCTCTTGAGGAAAGAAGAAATCCAAGAAGGCATTAGAAAATACCTCCCATAAAGGCAGCTCCTCTAGATCACCTCTATTCCTGTCTCTTTCCTCGTACTATTAGCACGAAACATCTTTGAGCTGATAAGCTATAAAATTTACCCGTTCCATATAGTGGCCTGCATCACTCTAAATATCTTATCTATTTATCCAAAAAACCCTGAGGATCCTCCTCTACCTTCAAACTAGTAAAAGTAGAAGGATTTATTTTCATGAACTAGCAAACCCATGTAGCCTCAATAGATAGAACACCATATACATCCCACTTTGCTTAAGAAACAACTAACTGAGCAATAGTATGAATCGACTAATTAAATTCAACATTAGTCACCTCACCTTGAGAAAGACTAGTAGTAACCAGAAAAACTCTAGAACAATAACAGATAGGACCCTGTGTTTGAGTGCGAACTCCAGGTGTAGGGCATACTTCATCAATATCATCCTCAAATGGGATAAAAAGATTTCCTTGCATTTCAGATAAACAAGGCATGATCTAAAAAGAAAACAAACAAGGATTAGAGCAAATTCTAGGGCTTATATTCCAAGCTTGAAAATAGAATACCAAGAAAGTGAAACATTCCTAAATGTCCTGTAGCCTTTCTCTTATGAGTGTGGCACGCTACACACCCCTAAAAGAGACTCTAATAGACACGGCTTTATGGACTCCCAATTCACCATGAACCTAATGCTTTCATAGCAACTTGACACGACCTGAACTGGGGCATTGTCATAATGGGCATCTCATGTCCACCCGGGACCAGAGACCTCTTTCATTACCCAACCCAACCTCCAGTTGCCTACCTTGAGTTTGCTGAATTTTGTGCATAAAATAAGATAGCATAATAAATAAATTTATAAACTATGGGATAGGTTTATTACCTAGACCGACCCAACCGAATCCAACCATCTGAACCTAACCAATAGCCAAACTAACCAAACTATGACCATATGAGTTCCATAAAAATTATATATAATTACAAAATGAAAGAGGGTGGAAAAACCAAAAATACATTCAATCGGTATCAACCCCAATACCAATGGCAATATTAAGGCTGACACCCCTACCGATTCCGCCTATTCCAACCTATAGTAGTTCCACAAAAGCCTCTAACCAAAAAAATACAAAAATACAATTGGGAAATACCCTTAACCATAGACAAAATCAATATCCATAAGTAACCAAAGTATAAAATAGCATCCATAAAATAGACCCTCTCGAAAATATGGAAGCTTACCTCTTCAATGTGGTAGCTAATACCGAATGTCTGATAGCTAAGTAAGAGAAAAAATGGTCAGTTCCTACATTGCATGGGTGAAAACTAGCATGATCTAAGTATATGAATAAAATAATGCCAATTGGTAAAGCCAAGTATGCCAAACATATACATATAAGAAATACATAAATATATATATATATAACCATGCCGGGAAATAGAACCGGGTTTAGCATGCATTTAAAGCCTTTAACTTGGGTATATGAAGCTTAACTGTCCTTAACCACCCACGGTCTATATTGGTCTAGTGTAACCCCCTAAACGAGCCTCGATACGTGTAGTTGCACGAACCGCAGATACAATAAGAGTAAGGGATTCCCAGGTACCCTGACCCTCACTCATACATATGTACAATGTACTTAGAGGATTCCTACGTACCTTAGAGTATCATAAAAGGGTCTTCATGGCCTACCCCTCATTTCGACAAATGTGAGTTTCCAGTGTTCGTTTATTGAACTCCCACTTTCACAGTTAGCTATCACACCCCACCAATACTGCCCAATTAAAACCATATCCAACCAAGAAATACATTATTCCATTTATCATTTACTAGGGCTATTAATAGTAGTATCGTTATACCAACTAAAACTTACAAGAATTGTCCTTCGCCAAACCTTTTAAGGTAAAGGGATTCCCATGTACCCATTTACCAAGTTAACTTGGGGGAGTCCCATGTACCCTACAAGAGTTCCGTTAAGAATTTTTCTTTTGGGGAGTCCTATTTACCCCAAAAGTGTTCACTAACATATTTACTTGGGGGATTCCATTGTACCCCACAAGGAGTCCAATTGACCATGACCACTAAACCATTCTATTTAAACCATTTAGGGTTCAAGTACCAAGTTTAAATGGTGCACTAGTTCTATTAAAAACCTACAATGTAGTGAAAACATTCCTAAGGAATTTTACCAAACATATTGGGGGCACAGTATTTCCAAAACAAAAGCCAATTACCAAATAATGATTCCCATGCAACCAATTATCCAAAACCACCATTAAAGCATAATTAAAATATGGGAAAATATAACCTAAACCCCTAAATTATATTTTGAAATCAAAAACCTTACAATAATCAAACTACAAAAACATTATATAAAACTATGCCTTTAGTTGGACTAAAAATAAAGGAAGAGAACATACGTTAAACCAAGAAGATAATGGAGGAAAATTATCAATAAAAGCCCTAAATTAATCCTTAAGATGAAACCCTAGCCTTCCTTTACCCAAATGATTTAAAGAGAATTATAAAGTGTTTAAGAGAAGTTTCTAAGTGTTAATGAGTAGAATAATTGGGCGAATAACCTCTCTATAGGAATAGAAGTCGTGGCGCCATAAAAGGTTGAGAGGGGGAAATGTCCAAATTGACCTCACTTTAACTCCCAGAAATCCCATCAATGGGTACGACTATCCATACCAGTCGTACCCTCTAATATGGGTGGTACAAACCATTCGTACCCAATGCTATCTCCCTTGGACCTAATATTGTCAAAGGTACAATTTATCCCAAACCATGTCTTATCCAAGCATACCACTAGTTCTTATGATTTGCACCCTTAGAAGAATAGAATTCCAAGAGGATTAAACACTGACCAACATACGAGTCCATGGTACAACTCATACCATGTCTTATGAATCCTGATGAGCTACTCATACTTAGATCCAATATAAGTTACCAATTCTAAAACTAAGTCAAGTAAATAAACAATCCATATTTATCGATATGACTTGTACCACCAAAGTCTTATCCATTCCATAAAATAAATCCAATCCACCAACTAATACTAGTCAACATATGACTAACCTATATAACTCGTATCCCAGTGTACGAGTAATTTCTCATAGTCGTATCCTATTAAGAGACAAAAAAGCTAGGAAATTTAAGGGCCAAGAACCTAGTGTGTATCATAAAAATACTAGGTCAGCATCTTGCTCTCGATCTCCAAAGTGGACTCCTCCACTGAGTAGTGCCTCTATTGACCCTAACTAGAGGAATCTCCCTAGTGTGAAACCACCTGACATAACTTGCCAAAATGAGCACCAGCTTCTCTATAATGGTCAAATGCTTATCTAACTGGGCTGAGTCCCATCTAAGGATATGTGACAGATCAGGAAGCTATCATCGCGATATAGAGACATTGAATACATGATAAGTAGTAAAAAAATATGGAGGTAAATATAACTCATAAGTCATCTCACAAACATTGCAAAGAATATCAAATAGTCATATATATATAAAACTAAGCTCGCCCTCCTCCCAAACCTCATCACACACTTCATGGGCAATATATAGAGGAATACATAATCAACAACTCTAACTCAAAGGTACAAAGTCTACAGTCTACATTGGCCTTCTTCCTACTCTAAGACACTCTTAACCTGTACTAAATCACCCTAACTCTATATAGTGATTCTAGAATAAAGTCAGTACCACGGGCCTAACCTTGAAAGTCTCAAACCATTTGATCGGAGAATGAAATCTCCTACCATACAAATCCTCAAAAGGTTTGATCTCAATACTCAAATGATAGTTGTTATTATATGTAAACTCTACCAATCCTAAGAGCGTCTCTTACTGGCCCACAATATATATAACATAGGCTTGGAGTATATTCTCACGGACATTAATAGTCCACTCCGACGGACCATCTATATGCGTATGAAAACTAGTACTAAGATCCACTTGAGTTCCCAACTCATCCTAAAAGCTTTCCAAAACCTTGAAGTGAACACAGAACATTGGTATAAAATAATATAAATCGGCATATCATGAAAATGGACTATCTCTCAAACATAGATATGGGCCAATCTCTCAGAACTGAAGGATATTTAAATAGGAATAAAATGTGCTAACTTGGTCAAACAGTTTATAATGACCAAAATACCATCGGAACCACGAGAAGTATGAGGCAAACCACTAACTAAATCCTTGGTAATCTTCTCCCACTTCCTCTTGAGAATGGGCAATCTCTAAGTTAATCTACCAAGTCACTAATGATCGGCCTTTACCTACTAATAACATAGGTAATAAATTATAAAGTCTTCTATATCCCTCATCATACCACTTCATCAATAATTTTATCTCAAATCTTAATACATCTTGGTTGTACGAGGATTAATGGCATATCTAAAACTGTGAGCCTTATGACAAATCAACTAAATCAAATCATCAATTTGTGGAACACAATAGCAACCATCAAACCTCAAAACATACTCAGAATCTATGGTGTTCATCTTAAACTCACCACTCAATAAGTGATCACAGAGATAGCTAAGCTTATTATCCTCAAACTGACTAACCTAAATCTGCTCAAATAATAAAGACCTCACCTTAAAACTAGCTAGAATCCTACTGAGGTCAAAAATATCAAACCATCAAGTTGGCTAAGGACTGAAAGTCACGTGCCAATAACCTTGAAGAAATTGGAATTCAAGATAAGATACCCATACTAAATGCCTTCCTACCCAAGGCACCCATTATAATACTTAACTTACTCCTATAATTGAGGGGTGAGGTGGTCGTTGTCAAGTAACCTAATTTAAATTGGGATAGAATCTCAAGGAGTGAATTATTGACATCAAACCATATGGTTGTTTAAATGACTATGAGGTTACCCAAAATGCTAACAAAAACGACATATAAAATAAAATTAGGGGGATTTTTTTGGAAACTTCTTGTACAATCTTTACCAAATGATCAAGAGATGACACTTTTGTTTTCAATCCTCACCCTATCATTGTTGGTACTATAGTTTTCCACTAAGATCTACAAAAACTCACTTTATATACTAATCATACCTAAAGTAGAATCTGAAGTGGATGGGAAAGTAGGCTTTTAAGGTATACCCACTAGCTCTAAGGTCAAAGTCGATGCTAAAGAAGAAGTAGCTGGTGTCCCCTTACCCTGTATGCTAGATTATAGAGCCTCTCTCATCTACCATATATCCATATAAATACTAATACCTACATTACCTTAATGTGCCTCATTAGGCTCTATGGAAGTTGTTGGGACCTCAATTTGGGACCGTGGTACTTCTTCTACTCTCTAAATCTCATAGAAGGGCCTAGACATGCTAGATCCTTCATAGTCTTTATCTGTACAGTCTCCATTGAGTATACCCTCTCATCTACTCTTGTATCTCAGGCACACTGACCTCATCATACAACCTCTAAATCATGCAAGGTCATAGAAGATTAGTCAACTCCCCAAATGCTGTATCATGTAACTCATGTCAAATAATAACCACAAAATCAATAGCATATCCAACCACCATACAAGAAACTAGTGATGCCTCCTTTTACGTTAATGTATTATTCGAAGCATTGGGTATTAGTAGATATATAATTAGCAATGACCAAAACTTGGGCTCAACTATAATATGACCTTATTGATTACACCATGACCCTTAATCCATAGGGTTCTATCACCCAAACATGAAAAATAATGGTTATCCACTTAGCCATCTCAACCCTCTCTCGTTGGTGCTCAACCTCCTGTATGATATGTTGATCATATGCGACTTTTAATCTGTGGACATACTCATATGTAGATATAAGAGTAATGTAATTTGGGTCGAAGATAACTCTGCAGATATTCTCTATAGAAATATCAACTCTGACGTCTCTATCAAGTATATTCTAAAGTTATGGCTGCCTTGTAAATCTCTCCAAGCTTGGATGTCTAAGCATAAGAAAGAATACGGTAACTAGGTATGATGCATAAACTTCTCGTACCATAGACAGGATATAAGAACCAAGTGGCATAGTCATCCACTCTAGTAGATATATCTCAAATGTCATCCGTAACTATAGTAATTTCTATCTCTTACTTTTAAGTTCACTTTGGGGACAAAGTAGATTTTAACTGTGGGGTGGGGAAATTCCCAATTTTGGGCTCAATTTAAAAAATTTTAGGTTAGGAATAAGTAAATATTCTTGTTGGTTCTATTTTAGATTCCATGGTGCAAGTGTTTTGTTTGATAAAACCATGTTAAATCAGTGAATTGCTATTTTTAAGACTCCTAGGCTCAAGTTTTTGACTCTTGTACTTTTTGGATTAAATTTGAATTCATGTTATTGTTTGGTTGGGAGTCTATGATGATCTAATTGAGTTGAGCATGTGCCAAGTGCGTGTGAGATTTTTGTATATTCTTTATTGTATATGATGTATATAACTTACCCGGTATGTGCAAATCAAAATAAAGAGTGTGAGCTTAGGAGATGATATAGGCATTTCTTTGATAGCCTTGTTTTATACCTTCCTACCCTTTGTGCATTATCCTAGTTAACCCCATTGAGCCTTTAGTCTTTTCTTTGGTAGAAACATAAGTAGCCTAATCCTTTTTTTATGGACCTTAACTTAATCCAAAATTCTCGTAGGTTTTTTAATGAAAAATTAATTTAGTAAGGAGCTTTTGAAATTGAAGAAGAAAAAGGTGTAATTGATTCCCCAAGGTAAGAGTTATTGGTATTTATATTTGATGTCTGGTGGTTAAGAGTGATATAAATGGTGTTATAAATATTCCCATGATTGTATAAAATGAGAAAAATGAATCTTAAAGGAATAAATAATACAGCCACCATGTATTTGTGTAAATGCTTAAAAGAAATGGGTCAAACTAAAAGAATGGGGTAGATAAAAATAGTGTAAATTGGTTGTTGAAGATTGGTTCTAAATATATAATGGTGTGTATTAAAATGCTTAGAGAGGTTAGTCACTATTCCCAAATAGTTCCTACCCATCCCTTAGCCTACATTACAACCTGGAAAAGACCTAATTGATCCTAAGTTCTTCATTCCGATATTAGTGGAGCACTACAATAAGGGAAACCTTATGTCTCATTACGTGTATCTTGTGAATTTTTTGTGAGATTCAGTGTAATTTGATTTTGTATCTTGTGAATTTTTTGTGAGAGTCAGCGTAATTTGATTCTTACATATATTATGTTATAAAATTCTTTTACATGAGTGATTATAGGTAACTCTCTTGGGGGCACATGATTGATAAATGTCGATGATTTGTATGACATCCTTGATTGAATGATGAGCATGAATTTTCCACTTAGGTGAGTCAATTCTTGAGGCTAGAATGTTTTGGAGTAGTGTTCATGATCTATCAATTGTGTAAATATTGTGCTTTGTGTAGCAACTTGCATTCCGTGTAGTCATTGTAGTGCTAGCTTGAGTGTTTTGAATGTTGTATAAGTGTAGAGTCTCTGCAACTTATGATGCTAAGAGTTAAGAGTTGTTTGAGAATGAACAAGGCTTTAAGTGTGGGGTGGTGATGTTGGGTGTATTTATGGATTTTGGTGTTAATATTCTTGCTTATTTAGCCTTGTTTTGAGAATAATTCGTGTGCTTTCTGTGTTAATATGATATAAATAAGAATGTAAGTGTCAAAGTACATGAATACAATGGTCCAAAGTGTTTTTCAAACAAGTTTGTACTTAATTGAGTCATTTAGAGTTCAACCCAGAAAACCCGTTTTACTAGCTAGAGCTAGGTGTGTGTCTAGTTGGTTTCATTGAATTCTAATGTGATTAATTTGTTCCAAATGTTTTAAATGTGTGATTATGAGTGGAATAAATTATTTGTAATGGAAAAAGTTCAATTTGACTAAGTCAAAAGACGAAACATAAAGTTGAAGATCATGCCAATTAACCTTATTTTAGCTTGTGTTTTGATTTATAATTGGGGATATTATGTTGTTTTGATCTCTAATATGTGGTTTGTGATATTGTAGGAGGATTTGTGATCTGAACATGGTGATATATTGATGATTTAAAGGCTGGAAATTCATTGGAAATAAACTACAAAAGGCATGGGCAAAGAATAGGACGTTCAACACTTGGAATAAAATTTGGATGCAAATTTTAGTGAACCAATGCAATATTGATGCGTTGTATCAAATATGACACTTCTAATGACGCAATAATTGACCCATCATATCGTTTATGTCAACTCGATCCTTGACGTAGCGCTTCACTGATTTCATGCATAGCTAATTTAAAATTTGCAAAAACAGTTGGACTTTGTCCTATTTTAATTCAAATTGATGCACTCACTTTGAGGAGGAGGGAATCTTTTGGGAATATTGGAAAGTGTGGTACAATCCCACATGGATTAGGAATTGCATATTATATATACACAATAAGGTGGACATGTTAGAGGACCCCTAGACACGATTGGACATGAATTGGAATTAATTTTTAGGCGGCTGCTACTTCTTCTTTCGATTCCATTATTATTTTATTTATCTTTTAATTATCATATCATTTATTCAATTTTTAGGATCGTGATTATGAATATTATTGGCTAAAAACCCTCTTTCCGGGGTTAAAGATAAGAACATTAGTACTATTGTTTTGGATTAAATTAGTTTAATTTGCTTATCATTATGGGTTATTTGTTTATTGTTGTTTTAATTATTTTATGATTGATCACCCGTAAAATACATATATTTTTGACCTTTTGATCTCGGGAGAGGGAATTGGGAGATAAAACATGGGAATAAACAAATTTTGAGTTTTTATTCTTTTATAAAATAAAGAATTGAACTTAACGTCTAGGATAGGGATGTACTTAGATACCTTACTTGATTCAAAAGTAGGATGATAGATTTAATAACTTAATTGGATTATGACATCCCCACTCAAAGATGTAGTTGTAATGTCCAAATTAGGTAAATGTTTAGAGGTCGGGAGACCATTATCATGCTATTAACCCGACAAATCAACAACCAAGATAAGCAATTTAACGAATGAAATTAACATAGACTGATTGTTCGAATCTCTTTAAAACTGTGTTTTACTCCATTAATTGTCCCAAGACTTTTATTTTTACACATTGTTTATTTTATTTCTAGTTGACAACTATTCAACACTCTTTTTGGTTACTTGATCTCAATTGTTAAACTAGAATTGGATAGTTGTTGACACGTCCCTGTAGGATCAATATTTGGTTTTCTTGAAGGCCACTATATTACTTGGTAGACCATATACACTTGCGTGTGTGCTTGGGCTCTGTACCTTGCTAAAGCTTATGGTAATCGATAATTCATCCAAGTGTCATAAAGATGTACCATGACTTGAGATGATTTTATTGGTGGCCTAGAATAAAGCAAGATATAGTGGAGTATATTTCTAAATGCTACAACTTTCAGAAGGTAAAGTATGAACACCAAAGGCCAGTGGGGTTTCTTCAAAAGTTGCTCATTCCCGAGTAAAAGTGGGAGAGAATAGCGATGGACTTTGTGGTAGGTCTTTTTATGACTATGGGGAAGTATGACTTATTTTTGGTAATAGTGGACACACTAGACAAGTCATCTTATTTCACCATAATTACAGTGGATTACAACTCTAAGTAGTTATTTAAAATTTATATCAAAAAGGTAGTGAGGATGCATTGTTGGCCAGTTTTCACCATTTTGGAAATAGGTATGCAATATATGTACTTCTAAGTTTTGGGACAATTTGCATGAAGAGTTGGGAACCAAAAGTAACTTTAGCACAATGTTCCATCCCAACTGACATAAGGGTAAATGGAGAAAGGTGGGATGAAATTCAGAGTAAATGGAGAAGAGCTATTCAATATCTAAAAGTCAATGAAGTAGCCAACCAACATAAGGGTAATGTCAGTGATTAATTGTATTGATGACCCTGTAGGATACTCCTATGGGTATTTTGATGAATTTTGAGTAGTCAAGATACCTGTATTGTGCTATAACATTAAATCAAGCACTACATGGGAGGCAACCCATGGTCTTGTTGGTGAAGTCTAAGTATCCAACAGAGTTGCGTTATGCCGCGATGTTAAATCAAGCATTGAGTGGGAGACAACCCACTATTTTTAGTGTTTATGTTTTTGTTATTTTTCCTTTTTGTATGTTTTTAGCTCTTGGAGTTACCTGAAATATGGTAAATATTCCTACATTCATCAATTTCCAAGTAAGGGGACTGTGTGATCAATCCATCATGGTCACAAGTCCCACACAGTAAGTGGAGTAATAAGTTGAAAATTTGAAATTTTGAGGATGAAAACTGGAAAGTTACAGGCTTAGGCATCTAATTTTAATTTTGGAACGTCAAACTTAGGTTGCGGGAACATAATTCACTCAAAAGATATCAAAACTCCAAGTCTGGATTACAAGAAAGCGAGCCAAAATTTTGGCCTGGTGCTTGTGCCATGTACCTGCTGGCTGCAGGTGGTACCTGCGCCCCATGCCTGGCCGCAGTTGGCAGTCGTGGGTTGAAGCCGCAACTGGGTCAAAATGTGGGCATATTTTTTAATTAAAATTTTGGGAACACCAACACATATATATGACCTAAAATAGCCCCCACCTATATTTAAACAACATTAACCTCATTCTTACTTATTCCAATTGTCAAAACTCTACTTTTCTCTTTAAATTCAAAGTTCCCTCTTAAAACACAAACTGACCCCACACTTAAGTAAATACTAAATCGACACTTATTTGAGATACCAACTTGTCCCAACATGAAAAAAATAAGATCCAACTTTTGTTTTGGTTGACTTCTTCATTATTCACTTCTAGTCCTTCACAAAAGAGATAACTTTCTCGACTCAAAATGGTTACTTATTGATCTATTTATTGTTTAAAGAATTTGATATGTGTATTCCCTTGCAAAATGTATAGAATCTATCATGCTTGTATATATGAGCCTTGAAGTTTCCTAAATCATAATGTAGGGCCTTGTTTTGAAGTAAAATCTAATCACTAACACTTATCCACGCAGCCACCTCGATCGCTATCAGCACTCGTGATTGTGATATCTTGACTGGCCACAAAAACTAAGGCTTGTTTCTACTCCAGGTTTTTCAGGTACATTTCTTGCATCCTTTTGATTCTTTTTAGCTCATATCCACATCTTACTATCTCATGATCTGTATGCCTGCAATATGTTTAAATTTGTGCCTTTATTCACAATTTTGTCTATTTTATATATTCAAGTCATGGTAATTTCCACAAATGTTGAGTGCAAATGAGTGGTAAATTCACTACTAATCAACACCCCCAACTTAAAGCCTTGCTTGTCCTCAAGCAACGCTACCTCTTACCATGATACAATGCACATTTATGCCCAAACTAGATGACCCAATAATCACAATGACTTCAACTTGAGTAATACCACAAATAGCTCTTCAAACATGGGAAAAACTACTTTTACGACACCCCTCAACATAAAATGAAATTTTCAATGATGCAAAAAACTTGATAGGGCAACCATTCATCAATCACTAATATTGTAGAAGTGACTCACCTTTTGACCTGAACTATAATATAATCTTTTTGCCTCATTTTTAGGGAGATGAAAAGGTCACCTACCTCAAATTGATCACATGCCTCTGCACAAAAGGAAAATTCTACACACCAAGTTATCAAATATACAACAAGGAATTTAAGTGTGAAATACTCTCTCTCTCAAGAACTCTCGATGCTATCGAGTACCATACCATAGGCTTGCCCCTATTTTCAATCACCACTATAATGAAAATACTTGGTTAGAAATCTCAAAGGTCTTTTTTAGATTTTAACGTAGGTTTGGGGTTGTGTAATATATCATTTAGGAACAACAAGGCTATGCCCTCGTTGAACATGTACATCAGACTATTCCATCCAAATTTTGATCATGGTTACTTTTTTTGTTTTCACTTTTTACACATGTGCCTACATTTATTTCCTTGGTTCACTCATTTTCTTTTCATTTCTATTTTTATTTCTTTGCACCCTTTGTGATACTCTTTCTTTTGTTGTATCCTTTCTTTTTCTTATTTATTTGTTCTCAATGCTTAAGCCTATAGATACTCACTTACAACTTTGTGGCCCAAGGTTACCGCTTCTAATCTTCACCACACCCAACTTAGGCTTTTAGCCTCATGTTGCAATTTTAAGTTCAAGGAGGGTAGGGTTCAAAAGAGGGATAAAAATTAAAAGGCTCACGACTTGCAATGTGTTTGCCAAAGAAAAGTCCAAAGGATCAAAGTGGGTGACTAGGGATAGCAACTATGCAAGGATAGGCTTTTTAAGCTAAAGTGGACTTTCAATGTCACAAAGATGGCTTAAGATCATCTCCCAACCAAGTACAATCAAGATTAGCCTTGAGAGTCTAATGGTACAAGTTCTAGAGGGTACAAGTACACATGATATTTGGACCAATAAGTTCACCACACATGGCATGTAAATTCACCCAAGAGGCTCAATTTACCCTTCCTCTAGAGATAATAGATGGAATATCTACCAATTTTTCCAAGCTAAAATTTTGGAGTCACAAAAAGAGAAAATGAATTATTACAAGGTCACTCATGGCCATGCCCTTATTTTTTGAAAAGGAAAAAATTGGATGTAAGAGGGTATTTGCTTTGTATTTGCACCATGCATAATTTACTAAATATAGAATCAACCCTATCCTTCATCTTATATGGGAAAAACATATGGCTACTCAGACTTTGCTGTAGGTATCCCAAATTTGAAATGCCATAGGTACTTATATTTTCCTTGTATTTGTGACCTCGATACTACGATTACTCGGAAATTCCCTACATTTATCGCTCAAAACCCAATCATGGTATTTTTCCCTTAAGAATGTATTCACTCATTCCACTATAGGGAAAAGTTCATCCAAAGTTACGCACAAAGAAAGCAAAGGTAGTCTCACACACCGCAACTAAGGGATCTGAATTGCCCTCACTAAAGCATAATTAAGAAGTACAAGGTTATAAGGGACTCCCTTAAGCATAAAGTAGAATGCCTCTCAAATGTCGCGATCGCAATAGAGAGCTCTGCGATCACAGTAACTATGACTGAAATCCCCTATTTTTACTCTGTTTTGATTTTTTGCATCACTGCTATTTTCTAGCTCTTTTTCCCCTATCTTTTTGGACATTAAACTTGAGTTAAAATACCTACCAAACGTCGAAACAAAAAATAAATGAGTCAAGGATGGGTTGCCTCCCATTAAGCACCTAATTTAAAGTCGCAACACGACTCTTCTTCTTCACCACGTAGCTTCTTTGAAGCGAACCAACTCTACCTCCTTTCACATTATAGTGCTTCACTCTTTGGCTATTTACTACAAACTTCTTTCTTTCATGATATTCTAATGTAATGGCACCACTAGGGTAACCGTTAGAAATCACAAATGGCCCCAACTATTTAGAACAAATTTTTCCCGCAAAGAGTTTCAAACGAGAATTGTAAAGGAATACATTATCACCGACATAGAATTCCCATCTTGATATTCGAGTATCATGCAATTTCTTTATTTTATCCTTATACAATGTGGAACTCTAATTAGACTTGAGTTAGAAATGTTCCAAATCGTGGAGTTTTGTGACCCTCACCTTAGAGGCTTCTCCCCAATTCATGTTCAACCTCTTTAAAGCCCACAAGTCTTTACGCTCAATCTAAATGGTCAAATGGCATGCCTTTGAAAACACCAATTGGTAGGGGGACATGCTAATTGGGGTCTTGTAGGATGTTCTATAAGCCTAAATTGCCTCATCGAGCTGCCTTGCCTAATTGGTTCAGCCTATATTCACCGTCTTCTCAAGTATTTCTTTGATTTTGCAATTTCAAACTTTATCTTGGCCACTCATTTCGGGGTGATATTGGGTAGCCACTTTGTGTTTAACCTCATACTTTTCAAGAAGGTCCCTGAATTCCCGATTATAAGAAATGTAAGCCTCCATAACTAACGATTGAACGTGGCATTTTGAACCTTGGAAAGATGCATTTCTTCAAAAAAAAGTAATGGTTTATCTCTCATTATTTGAAAGTGCCACGGCTTCCACCTATTTAAAAACATAATCAATCCCCACATAAAAGAGTTCAACTTCGAGGTTTTATTTGAGAGTCATTTCATGTCGTCTTGAATTACCATCTTGCATTTGACATTGGCGATATGATCTTACCTACTCAATGGCATCCTGATGCATAGAGGGTGAATAATACCTATAATAAAGGATTTTGGTGGTAGTTCATATTCCACTATAGTGACCACTGAAAGATGGGGAGTGGAAAACTTGAAGGATATCATTCATCTAAACCTCCATAACGCGCCACCTAATCATACCATCCATGAAAAAATGAAAAAAAAGGGTTCCCAAGTTTGGATGAAAATGTTACAAGTAAGGGACCTCACAGATCATCTCATTTTTTGGAGACTCAAAGAAGGTTCACATAAGGTATGATACTGGAGTGGAATTGTAGATTTATACTAAGTAATGCAAGACAAAAGAGAATGGGATGACAGCTATAAGCAAGTCAAAGATTTAGTGATGAATAGACAATCGAATGAGGTTGTACTAGTAGAATTATTTACTGAGTATATTGTGCAGCATATACAGAAGGTTAAACAACCTTATCAATCAAGTAAAGGTGACAAATAATAATGGAGCATAGATACCAAATGAGAATTTAGTGTGAAATCAACTTGGCAGTTTGTGAGGCACAGAGAAAACAATAATTAATTCTATAAGCAGCTGTGGATAAAAGGGTTGCCATTCAAAATATGTTTTTTCATATAGAGAATGTTGAGAGGTCAAATTAGAGTAGATGCAACTATCAGAAGATGGGGAGTGGAGGGACCTTCCATATATTGGTGTTGCCAAATCCCATCATAAGAGACTATGTCTCATGTACTGTTGAAGTCTCATATAGCCAACAGGACTTGGTCATACTTTTCTTCTTTTGTAGGTATAAATATTCAAGGAATGAGCCTAAGGAATACCATTTGTGCTTGGTGGGAAGCACCAGTCAAAGCAAGGGAGAAAGTGTACTATAGAACAATGCCAGGACTAATTATGTGAGAGCTATGGAGGACAAGAAATTCTAGGAAACATGATGGTAAAGGAATAGCACTGCAAAGGTTGATATTTTATGCTACTAGGCATCTTAGAATGTTGTTTAAAGTTAGAAAGCCAGCTTTGGAGTTTCTATATGAATGACCAAACTTTTTAAAGCAATTCAGTCAATTGAAGCCTAAAATATATCAATACCTATTTTATAAGAGGCACCGTCACAGGATTGGGTCGAGTAAAATACTGATGGGGTGTCTAAAAGGAACCCAGGAAGAAGTTCATGGGCATTATGTTTAAGGGATAGAAATGGAGATCTATTACATGCAGCAGGGGCAGCTATAGAAGACACTAATTCTATGGAGGTAAAGGCAATGGTTATTCTACAAGAAGCAATACATTGCAATAACACAGCAGAAAAGGGTAATCATTCCAACAGATTCATTGCTCGTGCAAAATCTACCAATAAAGGAATAGGAAATTCTATGGAAAATAGTAGATAAGATCAATCACATATGGCTTCTTCTAGTAACAAAACAAGTGCAGATATAACATATTTATAGAGAGGGCAACCAATTAGTAGATTTCCAAGCTAATTGAGCACTGGAGCAGCACTTTGCATAATCTAGTTTCAATCAACTACCATCTACAGGTAGGAGGATTCTAAACTGTGATAAATAGAAGTGTCCTTATATAAGGATATTAGTGGATAAATAGACTGGTAAGGCTAATGGAAAGGAGTGTACATAATAAAATTTTACAAGTAGAACACTTACACAAAAAGAAGAAGTAGATATTTAGCCTATCTACACCAGCTAACAAAAAAGCTTTCTTAGTAGAGTTGAGGTCACTTGGTCAGATCTTGAATGCTTGCAGCTAAAGAAAATGGTTACACCCAATTATTCGTGGGTTCGAGCATCTCATAATCTTCATCCTTTCCATATCTACAACTACATGAGAACACAGTTAGGGGTATAGTCGGGTCAAAAAGTGGAATATAGGGGAAGAAGTAAGGTAACTAGATGGAAAATCAATTCTCAGTGGACGAGACCCATATGTTTACCATGAAAATTCATTGTGTACTCCCTTACTCCGAGGAACTCAGCTGAAATGGAACACAAAAGCTCAAATGCAAGAAAAAGAGTGAGATTTTATAAATCAAAAGTTTAAATGCAAGCAACGGAGGTAGGACTGCACTTACTCTTGTAAGATGCACACGAATCTGAGCTTATCCAACCATGGAATAGTGTTTATCACCTATAGGAGAAACATCTCGAGGTAAAGATTACCAAAAGTGAACATGATGGAGTTAGTGAAAACTTGCTAATAATGGAGCTCTTCTTAGCTCAAATTAGAAACCGTACATCCCCTTTTATTATTTCTTTCATGGACTGGGTCAAGTTGTTTGGGCTGGTTCATCTGATATATTTATTTATTTGAATGGGTTGGGCCATTCTTGGTGGATTGAGGTAATTTATTAATAAAATAAAAAATTTAACTAAAAAAAATCACACCATCTGTGCACCCCCAAAATATGAATGGTTCATCCCAAAAATATCACTTTGCATCAAACAAGAACCGCTTCTTTTAATGGTAGCTAATCCTCTCGGGAAGTACACCATATGCTATATAGTTAGTATAGTCAACATACCAAGGTGAACTTTTTCCCACAATAGACATGACTAATACATTAGGAAAATCACCATCAATTTCAATGTCCCCATGCCTTTCATAGTTAGCTTCCAGATGAGAGAAATGGTTGGACACTATGTTTTCAAACCCCTTTCAATCCTTTACCTCAAAGTTGAATTCTTGCAAGAGCAAAATCTATATAATTAGGCACGACTTTTCTTCCTTTTCAATGAGGTACTTAAGGGCAGCCTGATTCATGTGCACCACTATTTTTTTGACTAAGAAGTAGGCACAAAATTTTTCAAAAGCATACATAACCGCCAATAACTCTTGTTTAATAACGATGTAGTTGCGTTGAGCATCATTCAAGGTCTTGCTTGAATAATAGATATGATGAAAGAATTTTTCCTTTCGTTGACCTAACACCTCACCCAATGCAATCCTACTTGAATCACACTTTACTTCAAAAGGGGATAACCAATTTGGGGCTATAATGATAGGGGCCAAAATAAGCAATGACTTAAGATGCTCAAAGAATTTTAAGCTTGCCTTATCAAAGTTGAATTTTGTCTCCTTTTCAAGGAGTTTTCATATTGGATGACATATTTTGGAGAAATCCTCAATAAAACAATGATAAAACTAGCATTTCCAAGAAAACTCCAAACACCCGTCACAAAAAAGATGAGGTGGTAACTTGGAAATTACCTTTAACTTTGCTTGATTGACTTGTATGCCTTTCCCTAATATTTTGTACTTTCACCGATCGAAAGTACCCTCCTTGACTAAGAAATGGCATTTTCCCCAATTTAGGACAAGGTTGGTTTTCACGCATCTCTCAAGCACCTTACTTAGATAATCAAGACATGAGTCAAAAGAGTTCCCCACAATCAAGAAATATCAATAAAGACCTCCATTGAGTCTTTGACCATATCCACAAAGATTGACAACATACAATATTGAAAGGTTGATGGCGCATTGCATAACCCAAAGAGCACTTGCTTAAATGTGAATGTCCCATATGGGCAAGTGAAAGTCATCTTCACTTGGTCTTCCGGGGCGATTCAAATTTGATTGTACCCTGAATAACCATATAAGAAGCAATACCATACTTGCCCAGCCAACCTATCTAATATTTGGTCCATAAAAGGCATCAAAAAATGGTCATTTTTGGTCCACGAGTTAACCTTCCTGTAATCCATGCATACCCGCCACCCAGTGACCGGTTAGATAGGGATAAGATTATTCTTTTAATTCTCAACCACTATAATGACACCTTTCTTTGGGATATATTTAATTGGACTCACCAAAGTTTTATTTAATATAGGATGTATTATTCCCGTGTCAAGATATTTTATGATCTCTTTATTTACCACCTCTTGCATGGGTTGATTTAGACTCTTTTGATGTTCCACACTTGGTACATGATCTTTCTTTAGCTTGATTTCGTGGGAACAAATGGCAGGGGCTATCCCTATCATATTTGTAATTGTTCATCCAATGGCTCGGATGAACTTTTTCACCACTAACTTCAAAGATTCCACTTAATATGGCTCAAAGACACTTATAATGATGATGGATAACATGTCTCTGTTCCTTAAGAACACATATTTAAGATAGGTAACAATGTCTTTAGTTCAATATGTAGTTGCTACAGAGTGGATGATTTTGTGGGTGGGCTCTCACAGTTTTTAAGATCAAGGTCCAACTTTATCGGGCTCTTGGTATAGAATCCAAGTCCCATTAAAGATGCAACCACCTTATTAAATTTTTCCGCTTCTTCCCTTTCGCAATTCCATAACACTCCTATCGAAGGATCATCCATCAATCTCACATCAACATGATTTATCACCTCTCCATCGATGATATCCATTATGAAGATGACTTGTACGTTCACCAGTTGCTTCATTGATTTATATATGTTGAAAGAAACCTCCTCATTATTCAATTGAAACTTTATCTCAATGGATTCTACATCCACCAAGGCCTTCCCAATGCCTAAGAATGGCATCCTAAGAATTATAGGAACTTCATTATCCATTGCACAATCCAATATCAAAAAATCGATTGGGAAGATGAACCAGTCAACTTTTACTAGAAATCATAAAGAGCTCGGATCGGCTTCTTAATGGAACGGTTGTCCATGAGAAATTTCATTGTTGTAGGTTGTGGCTTCACTAATCCGATCCTATAGAATATGACATATGGCTTTAGATTTACACTTTCTCCAATGTCACACAATGCTTTCACATACTTGAAAAACTCAATGGTGCATGGAATTGTAAAATCACCGGGGTCGTTCTTCTTTTTTTTCCAATCTTCTTGACATAATAACACTACAATGATGTGTTATTTATATTGTTTCATCATCCATAGTCTACTCCTTATATATCAAATCCTTCACAAATTTAGCATACCCAAGCATATCTTACTAAGCCTTAACTAGAGGAATATTTATGGATAGGGTAATAAATTTATATAAGAGCTCATTGAACTTTGGATTTTCTCCTATCGGTGCGAACCCTTTAGCGATGGGGGAGGAATATTTCTTAATGGCATGGACACAATTTGGCACTTATTTACCTTTGACTTTTCAAACATAATCCTACTTGGTTTTGGCTCATCATTATTTGACCTCTTTAGCTTTGCCTTTGTTTTATCATCTTATTCTTCCCCATCAGAGTTCTCAAGCTCTATACTATTTTTGAAACCTTTTTCATCTTGAATGCCCATAGCATTTCTTACGTTCCTACTTAGCACTTTTTTATTTTGCCTTTCCATGAGATACATCGATATTTAATTCAACCTTTCCTTAAGTTGTTGGATGGCTGTTAAATGAGACTCAACTATTTGGTGTAGCTCGAAGAAATCACTTCGCATTTATTGCACTATTTTTTTGGTCCCCTCAACACAAATCAAGATTCAAGCCAAAATTTCCTCATTGACGCACCTTTCCTTTTTCCACTATGTCATGCTTTGACTTTTATGGTTCCAACCTTGATTTTTGCCTTTTCCTTGAGAGGAAAAGTGGAAACCGTCCGTATACTTTGGAATAACACTTAATTTTTCATCAGTTATCTCTTCCTTATCACCTTTACATGGACTAGATTCTATTGCATTTATCATATTTACTCTTCTAGTTGGGGATCCCAACATATGATTCATAAGGAGATCAAGTTATGACATAACTTTGATCATGTTTGAATCTTTCTCATCCTCTTGACCTTTTCCATTTTTGTACAAAAATGATGAGGAAGGATCCCCCACGGCCACCTCGGCATCCTTCATATCTCAACCCCTAAACAAACTTGCTACTTAATCCAGCACCTTTGGTGCAACCCTATATGGCGATTTAATGACCAATCCACTGAATACATTTTCCACTATATCTTTGTTGAGTTAGTCCAATGCCTTATTGAATATTTGGATAAGAGTCTTCTCTGACATCTTATGGTTAGGACATTTTAAGAGATTTTCCTTGAATCTTCCCTAAGCTTCATACCACGGTTCTTTATGTAATTGGCGGAAATTAATGATTTCATCCTGCAATTGTAGCGTCTTTGAAGGTGGGAAGTATTGAATTAAGAAAGCCTTTGTAAGACTTATCAAGGAGGTGATGGAACTAGTGAGCAAAGATCTTACCCATACCATCCCCTTTCCAATTAGAGAAAGGGGAAAAGGCGCAATCGGATGGACTCTTGGAATATTTGTGCAATATTAAAGGGGCAACAAAATTCTACAAAGTTCTTCAAGTGCAAATTCGGGTCTTCATGTGCTTGACCCCCAAAAATTCCATTAAAGTTAAGCTTGTGACATAAAATACTCCATTTCCCTCAATGGGGGAATGCGGATATCATTCTCATGCTCTTTGGTGCAAAGATAATCCAAGATATCCTAACTCAGGATTATTCTGAAGGGATAGTGATTACCTAATTGAAAATAAAAAACAACAAGGAAAGTAAATCAAAATCACCACAGGTATACCCAAGTAAAAATCATACCGCATAAATCAAATCTATATTTCCATGCACGGCAGCGGAACCATTTTGATAACGCTCACCTACACCATCTAAATCGGCAGAGGACGGTCATTGCCAATAGCTTAACTTTCATTGAGGTCGAATCCACAAGGAGCGAGATTTAGAATTCAAGTTCTAAGGGTGTAAAGATTACTAAGATGATACCCGAAGTGTACCCAACATAAAACACATAATGTAGAGTGGGGGTGGTTTTGAATAGGATGTTATCATTATCAAGTCATGCAACACCACCGCAATTATAATTTTAGTTTAGAATTCAATTTTCAGAGGGATCTTAGGATTATGTCTACCTAAGGGCAAGTTGTGCATGGGATCACAGTATAAATTCTAATTGTTAATAGCATGGTAAGCTAGGTTAAGAGTCCTTGAGGCTACCTTTTCAACAAGGCCTTAAAGATGTCACTCCTGAACTCTTTCGAGTACCTAACTAGTGTATCAATAAAGGCCACCAAAAACCTTAATTGGGAATCCCTATTTATAGGAAGATTCCCATGACACAACTTACTCTCTATCTACCCTTATTCGAAGATGGCAAAAGAAAGTAAGCTATATTTATGATTGTCTACTATTGCTTTTACCCCCTATATCCCTCGTTCAAGGAAGCTATGGGTTCCCAAAAGTTTATCCACATCCCTCTTTCAAGGATGATGAGAGATTTCAAGAGTTTGAGGTTTTCACCCGACAAACCCTTTTTGGGTATTGGGGGTTTTCACCCAAAAATCCCAACCAATTTAAATCAAGCAATAATGTAATACATAATCAACAACTAAGAATTACACAAACACATCATCACCCAAACAAAATTGCACCTTAGTTCAACATAATCCCAAGAATAGAGAATTTACCTACTCTTGAAATGAAAGAGAAGAAATGTACCAAAAAATTCATTCATGGAATCCATAACAATGAAGGATAAGTAAAATCTTAACATTACACTTCAATTTCACCAATTTCAACTTGAATTTTAACTTCACAAATGTTTCCCAAATTCTAGGATTCACCAATTTTCTACTTTTTCAATCCTCCTCTCTTACGTAATGTCCTAAGGGAAAAATAATTGTGCCTTGTATGAGAATTGGAATCAACTACATCTTTTGACTAAATTGCCCTTGATCATTAAACCCTCTTTGACACAATCACTAACAATTGTCCGCGATCGCAGCTATCGCGACTGTGGTAAGCACTTACGATCGCCGTATATTGATCTATCTTAACTGGTTGTAATTGCGGCCTGCAGACCGTGATCACAGTAACTGAGGCTTGTTTCTAATCTAGGTCTTCTAGTTACAGTTTTTTTCATCTTTTGATTCCTTTTATCTCAAATCAACATCTTTTCGTCTCGTGACCTGTATGCCTGCAAAATATTGGAATTAGTTCCTTTAATCACAATTTGGTCTCATTTATACATTCAAGTCATGGTAATGTGCATGAATGTTGAGTGCAAATGAGTGGTAAATTCACCACTCATCAGCAACTCTATCTATTGAGAGATCCTACGAGGCGTCAAGTGTTAAACCTTTACCTGCTGAGAGACCAAACACTTGGCCATAAAATTTTCTACATCTTTCTTTATATTGCTCCACCAATATATTTCCTTCAAGTCATGGTACATCTTTGTCGAACCCATATTAACTATATACCTAAACATATGAGCCTTATTCAAGATCCTCTTTTGCAGCCCATCAACATCAAAAACACACAACCTACCTTAATTCCTAATGATACTATTTCCGCCAGTTTTTGATGTTATAACCTTATACTGACCCACACATCCTCAATCAGTATAAGAATGGAATCCAAAGCCTGGTTCTCCTTTACTTTAGCACCAAGAGATGACTTAACTAGATCTTGAAAAATTACTCCTCCCTCCTCAGAGTCCAAAATATGAACTCCCAAGTTATCCAACTAGTGAATATCCTTCACCAATCCTCACTTCTCCTCATCAACATGAGATAATCTTCCCATGGACAACCTTCTAAGAGAATCATCAATAATATTATATTTACCTGTATGGTAGTAAAGACTTATGTTATAATCTTTAAGCAACTAAAACCACCATCTCTACTTGAGATTCAACTCTTTTTTAGTAAACACGTACTGCAAACTTTTATGGTCTAAATAGACGTCTATGTACACCCCATGCAGATAATGATGCCAGATCATAAAAGTAAAAACCACTATCACTAACTCTAAGTCATGAGTCAGATAATTCCTTTCAAGAACCTTAAGATTCCTAGAAGCATAGGCTAGAACCCTACAACCCAGTCCTACACAAGAAACATCAAAATAAACAACAAAACTATTTCTACCTTTAGGTAAAGTCAAAACTGGCATAGAAGTGAACTTATCCTTCAACTTCTCCAAACTACCCTCATAAGCATCGAAGCATAAAAACTTTACCATTTTGTAGGTCAACTTAGTTGATTCCATAAACTTCTTATAATACCCAGCCAAGCCCAAGAAGCTTCTAATGTCGGTTGGAGTCGTAGGTAGAGGCCACCTCTTAACTGCCTCAATTTTCTGTGGATCCATCATGATCCCCTCACTAAAAATAATATGCCCAAGAAAACACGATGTATCCATAAATCATGTTTCTGTAGGCATAAGAGTTTATTTGCCTTATTTGAGGTACATGTTATCATATTTAAGTGCACGTGATCATTCAAGTAATATAGTGATTTAGAAAATTAGATATTGTTCCCAGGAGGACTAAACAACTAGAAATTTAACCAACTTTTAGTTTCAGACAATGAGTATTAGGTGTTGTATAGTATCAAGACGATTTTGAAATTAAGAATAAAAATATAAATTAATAAATAAGAAATAAAATTTTATGACTAGAGCAAAGCAAGAAACGGTTGTAAACAGTTATGATAAGAATTCCAGGGTTGAGGCTTCTTGAACAATCATACAAATCTCTATTCTTATAGTAGCCTAATTGGTTATCAAGTTGTTGGTTTGTAAGGTTTAGGCAACGATCTTGATCTCCCGACCTAAAATATTTTATCTATTGAATATTGCAGCTATAACTCCCACAGAGATACAATAATTCTTCTAGATTCCTCAAGTAATCTTCTTGCAATCAAACCAAGCAAGGCTTCTAGGTATATCCCTATTCAGATGACAATTCAAACCCTTTATATTATAAAAGGATAAGAACCATGATCCTTAATTTCCTCGTTCTAATCTATGATTCTCCTCCTGAATTCATATAAAATATAAATTTATTCTAATGGAGGCCAAGCATTAAAATAGTAAGCTCAAGAAATTAAGAACAACCCAGGTGATAATCCAAAAAGAAACTTCTATAAAGAATATCAAAGAGTAATCATGTTCTAGACCTCAACCCCAGAACAAGGGTATTTAGCCACTCATGTTTGAATTACACATTAGAAAAAAGTAATTAATCATACTTACACATAAAAAATAAGTAATTAATCATACCCAAAATTAGTCTTGAAGTGAAGAAGTTAAAAAGAAACACTAAGAACCCTAAAAGAAGAATTCTATGTTTTTTTGCCGTTGTTATGCTTTCCAAAAAGTACTTGGAATTATGCTCACATGTTCCTTTTATACTTAGGAAAATGTTACCAGATGTGAAACCTTGACGCAATGCGTCGATAATCGAGTCAATAAAGCCAACGTATCGCATCAACATCGCGTTGATACACTGAAATTTACCTTTAAAAATCATACCAAGTCAAGTTCTTCAACACACGACGCAACGCATTGACATCTCATCGTGTAACTGGAATTTGCTCCTCAAAATTTATATGTGTCAAAACTTTAAGCATCGACGTGATGCATTGACATCGCATCGATGCATGGAAGTTGTAGAAGAAGAATTTTCTAAGGACAGAACTTGTACATCAACGCTATGCGTTGACATCGGTCGATGCATTGGAAATTATTCTTCAAATTTTGGTGAAGGCCCAGATATTGCCAGTCGACGCTACACAATGAGATATCATCACGTCACTGGAATTTTCCTCCAGTTCTTTTCTTTCTTTCTATCAAACTTCAGTTTTTTTCTTTTCTCCTTACCCTCATGCATCTCCATATGTCTTTCAATTTGATCCACATGGTGTTTCACATCTTCATGATGTGTATCCAATTTTCTTTCGAATCCATGGAAAATTTTTCCTGTATCCCCAATCACATCGGTTAGCTACGAAATACAATTTAACTCATAATTTGATATAATTAGCACAATTTTTATTCTTAAAACAAGTCCAAATATGGGTAAATAACGGTGTTTGGACATATAAATACGCCCAAGATTACTACCTCAGTCTTCTGTGGATCCATCATGATCCCCTCACAAGAAATAATATGCCCAAGAAAACACATATCCATATATCATATTTTTGTAGGCATAAGAAATTTTTGTATTCAACCAAAACTCACACTTAGAAAATTTTGTGTGTAACTCCTGATCCTTAAGAGTCTGCAACACTATTTGGAGGTGATTTACATGATCCTCCTTACTTTTAGAATACACCAAGATATTATCAATAAACACTATCACAAATAGATCCAATTAATATCTAAGCACCCGGTTCATAAAATCCATAAAAGCAGTTGCAGCATTAGTCAACAAAAATGACATAACTAGGAATTCATAATGACCATATTGGGTTCAAAAACTAGTTTTGCGAATATCAATTTCTCTAATCCTTAATTGATGATAACCCGAACGAAGGTCAATCTTAGAAAAGTATCTAGCACCCTGAAGCTATTCAAAAAGATCAATAATCCTAGTAAGAGGGTACTTCTTCTTAACTATAACCATATTTAACTATCGTTAATTTATAATTATCTTAAGAGACCCATCTCTCTTATACACGAAAAGTACGGGAGCACCAAACGAAGAAACACTAGGACGAATGAAGCCCTTATCAAGGAGATCCTTTAACTGCTTCTTTGGCTTTTTTAATTCAGTCAAAACCATTCTATAAGGAGGAATAAATATAGGATGGGTATTCAACAAATGATCAATCCCAAAGTCTATTTCCCTATCGGGAAAAATGCTAGGAAGATCCTCGGGAAACACTTTAGGGAACTTATTTAAAATAAGGATAGATTGTACAAAAGGGGATATCAAAACTAGAATCCTTAACCAAAACCAGGTGATATAGAAAGCCCTTAGGGATCACCTTTGGCTCTATAATAAGAGATACACCTTATTTTAGGCATTAAGGAACTTCCATCCTATTCAATTTTTGGTTAATTAGGAAATTTAAAACTGACCTTTTCGGTCCTACAATACAAAGAAGAATAGCATGAATAAAGCTAATCCATCCCCTAGAATACATAAAAATCTACCATATCAAGCTCTACCAAATGCTAATGTCTCCCTATGAAAGATAGACGCTTTACAACCCGTATAAATCCTTTAAAAAACTATAAAATCACCCATCAAAATAGAAACAAAAAAGGGGGCAAAAATATTTTTGAGACAAAAACTAAAATATATAGCCATATAAGGGGTCATATAAGAAAAAGTAAACTACAAATCAACCAAATAATACACATCTCGAGAGAAAAGCTATAGCTTACCGATAATAACATCAGGAGCTGCCTTAGAATCTTGATGGGTAGCAAGAGTATAGGGATGATTCTGGCTAGTATTGATACCAGAAGTAGCAGTCTTTGACACTAGATATAAAGATGTGGTAATCGGAACCTTATTAGTCGTAGTAGCTACCTTAGTTGCGAGATAGTTCCTTTGTATATGTCTAAGTTAACTACAATTGAAGAACAAGTTCCTTTCCTCATCATAATAACCATGATGAAGTTGTCCACAAAATCTATAAGGAGGATATGGTGTGGTTGACTGAGCTTCACTAGCCTGAGACTGGGCTCCTTCCACCTTAGGATCACTACTAGTCTAAAAATGGTGATCACCAGACATCTTATGATAGGAAGCCCTAGGTGAAGAATATAAACCATAGTTTCCCTAAGTCGTCTTCCTGGTCTATTGTATGCTATCTCTCTCACTATTCTGCTAATTCGCACACTGCTCTGAATACCTAAACTTTTTATTATGCCTTTCCCCCATCTCTGCATATCTCTTTTTTTTATTCTCTACCTAATGCGTATAAACCACAAGCCTAGAGATATCTATGTCATTGTTTAACAAAGTAGCCTTACACTCTAATATTAAGTCACAGGACTATCCAAATGAAAATTTTCTCATCTTCACCCTCATAGAAGACTCTAACTCTGGATCATAATGAGATAACTACTGAAATTTCAAAACTTACTCCTTCACACTCATATTTCCTTGCATCAGAATCACAAACTCCTCAGCCTTAGCTTTCTTTAACTCCTTAGGAAAGAAATGATCAAGAAAGGTACCCAAAAACTCAGCCTATAAAGATGGCTCTACATCATCACCTCTTAACTTCTCCCACTCCTTATACAATTGATGAGCTACATCCTTCAATTGGTATGCAAAAACTCTACACCCTCAGAATAAGTAGCATATATCACCCTAAGTATCCTCTCTCTTTCATTAACAAACCCTTAAGAGGACTAGTAGGAACCAGGGGAACTCAACGTTGGGCAGTACAATTAGGAGTAGGAACCCTAAATAGGGTCTATAGTCCATAGACAAAGTGAGTTCCTTTCACATCGTCCTTAGGCAGGACAAATGTTCCAAAGAAGTATCTACGGGCATCAGATCTTCAAGGACTCATGATCTAAAATCCGAGTAAGCAAGAGTTAGAGGAATTTCAAGACACCAGACTCTATAGCATGAAATAGAACGCAAGAAAAAGAAATATTCCTAAATGTCTTATAGCTTTCCCCTAATAAGTATGGAGTCATACATACCCATAAAACAGACTCTACTCAACATAGCTTTGTAGACACCAAACGACACTGAACTATGCTCTAATACGAAGCATTTCATGACCCAACCCTAGGCCTAGTAATGATGGATATCTCAAGTCTACCGAGATCCAGAGACCACCTTCTTTACCTAGTCACCAAAGCAATATAAATATAAAAGTGAAAGAAACCCAAATATAATGTGAAATATAGATAGATAAGTCTATAAGAACTAAGCAACAATAAATAGTAACCACCCACACATTGTCCACAAAAGCCTCTAACAAAACTGAACATCAACCTAGGCTAGTACAAGACCCCCACTATAGCCAAAAGGACTCCAAAAGTGATAATCTAAGGAAACATAATAAAATCAATAAGTAACATGACTTCCAAAAGTAGGAGGTTCACCAATTTAAGCGGACCAACAGAAGAACAAAAATAACCTAACTCTACACAAAGTTGCCAAAGACCTTGTACGACTCTATATCATAAAACAATGCAGAGATCGGGGATGGTTAGTGGAATGAGAACTAACATGTAAGTTAGTAGAGGGATAAAATAATGCCATGTCCATAGCCAAAGTAAAATTAAATATACATATTGCAAATACATATATATAATATGTTGGGATAGAAAACAAGGCGTAAGCATGACATTTAAAACCATGATCCTAGACTGTGTAGCTCTAACCGTCTTAAGAGTACCCACAGGCTATATGGGTTCTGGTACCCTTGCTAAAAGGGTCCTAGCATGAGTTAACCATGATAATGCTCAACTTACACATAAATTTAAGTGCAAGGTAGTTTTTGTCAATACATTTACCTAACTTTGGAGTTGGGGCCGAATCTACGAGGAATAATATGAATGGCGACTAAATTCATTTGAAATAATAGATACTAGAAAAAATCAAACCAATAGAACAAAAATATAAAAATGGTGGGTTTGAAAAGTATCACACTTAGTATTTCTTTTTTTTGTTTCTTAAGAACAAACTCAGGGATATAAATAATTAGGCATAAATCTTGGGATTATACTTTCCTAGGGGCAAGATATGCATAGAGACATAATAATTTTGTGTATGTTCTAGTTAATGATGATGTGGTCGGCTAGGTTGTAAGTCCTTGGGGCTAGTTTGTAAACATGTCCTAAAATCTTTCACTTATTGACTCTTTCGAGTACCTAACGAGTGTGTCAAATAAATCCACTCAATACCTCAATTAGGCATCCCTATTTCTAGAATGATATTCAAGGAATAGATAACGTCACAATCACTCTTACGTCTAACATAGTAAATATTTAGCAAACTATGCCAACAATTATCTACTATTGCTTTAGTTCCCACATCCCTCTTGAAAGGATGATGTTGATTACTAATATTCACCCAAACCCTTCTTTCAAAGATGGATTGAGCTTTCAAGATTCTGGGATTTTTACCCACAAACCCATTTGAATATTTGGGGTTTTCACTAATAAATTCCAACCAATTTAACCAATCAATAATAGAACCCATCAATCAACACATTAATATATGCACAAATAAATCACAACCCACTAGCAATTGTACCCTCTTCTAGCATAATCCCCAGAGGAAAAACTAGCTATTCATAAGATAAATAAGTAAAGAATTTTCCCAAATTCTCCATTGATTTGTTTAGATAAAATCTTAACTGAATGTTACTTCAAACTATGAGATCCAACAAATCTTCAATGGGAGTTCACTAATTCTTCACTTGAAAATGACTGCAAAGTATTCTTCACCCAAATTTGTACAATATTATCTTCTCTAAAAATCAAGGCTATAACCCTAGAACAATGTCTCAAAATTGGGGAAGAGGAATATATCTAATTATAGGGTTTAAGTCTTCTTTTTGTCAAATTTGGGATCAGCCACATGCATTTATATTTCTTCCCTTGGGTTGTATTTTTCTGCTAGGCCACAATTGCATAGGTTTTGTTGCGACCGTGGTAGGTTGACCTTATTGACTAACCGCGATCGTGATCGCGATCTTTAGACCGTGATTGCAGTAACTGGAGCCATGTTTGTTCTAGGTCTTCAGGTGCACTTTTTTACTTCTTTTTTATCATTTTAGCTCCAATCCACATCTTTCTATCTCATCAATTATGTGCCAGCAAAATATGGATATTAGTGCATTCAATATCAATTATGTCTCATTTATTCATTCTAACATGGTAATATGTACGAAGGTTGAGTGCAAATGAGTGGTAAATCACCACTCATAAACACCCCCAACTTAAAGCTTTAATTTTCCTCAACCAAGACTACCCCTCATCAGGAGTCATTACACTTTTATGCCTAATTTTTATGCCTGAAAGATAACGACGACTTCAGACTTATTCACTACCACAAGTAGCTTAGTGCATATGGGCTTAGTTATTATCTCTAAACCCCTCATCGTAGAATGCAATATCTAAGGATACAAAAGACTTCAAAGAGAAACCAAGCAACAACAACCAATACTATAGAAGTGGCTCAGGTTTGACAAAAACTAAGCTATACTCCATTTTTGTTATTCTTCAAAAGATGACAAAATCACCCACCTAAACTCATTCACATGTCTCCTTTTAAGAAATAAAATTTCACACACCAAGCTACTAAACGTGCAAAATGAAATTTAAGTGAAAAAACTATCTCCCTCATAAATAAACTCTCTATCTTAATAGGTGTCATACCATAGGATTGCCCCAATTTTCAATCGCCACTACACAAAAAGTAAACGGTTGGAGATCTCAAAGGGTTTTTTGATCTTGTAATGTATGTTCGGATTATGGTAGGATATTAATTTAGAAACGCCATGGTTAAACCCTTTCTTCAACATCTACATCTCACTATTAATACACTTTTGACTCTGAGCCACTTCAATTTGTTTTCTCTCTTTTCATATGCCTACTGTTTGCATCCTTTGTTCACCCACTTTCTTTCATTTCTTTTTTCTTGCAACTTTTATGTAAATATTTCCTTTTTGGATCCTCTCTTTTTCTATTCATTTGTTTACAATACTTACGCACTTAACCATTTCACTACCAACTTCGTAGCCCCAAACTTACTTCCATCAATCATTACCACCCCTAACCTAGGATTTTAACCTCAAGTTATAATTTTAAGCTCAAAGAGGGTATGGTTCAATAGAGAGATAAAAAGAATGGTTCACAGCTTGTAATATGTTTGCCAGAAAAAGGTCCAAGGGCTCAAAGTGGGTAACTAGGGTATATGTTTATGCACAGGTAGAATTTTTAGGTTAGAGTGGGATTCAAAGTTACAAAGATGGCCTAAGATCATTTGTCCAACCAAATACAATCAAAATTAGTCTTGAGAGAATAATAGGGAAAGTTCTAGATTACACAAGTATACAATAGATAAATGAAAATAGCTCACCACACATGGCATGCAAAATTCACCAAGGAGGCTCAATTGCCCCTCCTGTTAAAGATAAAATTGGAGTATCTATCATTATTAACAAGTCAAACATTTATGGAGAAACAAAAAGAGAAAGAGATTTGTTACAAGGTTGCTCATGTCGATGCCCTTGATTTTTGAAAATCAAATTTTGGACTGAGGGGGTTGTTTGTTTGGAATTTGTATTACGCTCAATTTGCTAACTTACGGCTACAACCAAAGGTTTAGCCTCATATTTAGGCTTATTATAGGTAAACTAACCATATGGATACTCAGACTTTGCTAATGGTGCACAATGGGATCCCAAATTTAAAAGGACACAGGTACTTAGACTTTCTTTGAAATAATGACATAGTTTCCATGGGTACTAAAAATTCCGCTGTATCTATAGGTCAAAACCCAAACATGAAGATTTACCCTTAAGAAAGTTGTCACTCAATATATCATAGGGCGAGGCTCGTCATGCATCATTATAAAAAAAATAAAACTAAAGTAAAAAGGAAAACTAAAAATAAAACTACATGATAATCCATGAAAAATGTAAGCACCATTAAAGTGCCCAAATATAGCATCCTAAAAGAAACAAAACATTATACAAAATGTTATCAAATAATACCAAACATAACAAGAAATATATTAGAACAATATAGAGGCAACCCCAACTGAAAGGAAAGCAGTGTCCCCACTATATAGATAATAAGGCAAAAAAAAGGGTTCTCCCTAAATCAGCCTCAGGAAGTGCTCTCTCTGATAGACTACACATCATCTCCACCATCCTCAACAACTGACCAATCAACAGGGGTCTCTTCATATGTCTCAACCCTTGGAGAAGGAAATCTATCATGGGGTTTCATGACCTTCCAAAAACTCTTAACTCTCTTTCACATTTTGCTGAAGAACTTGTCCCTTTTCTTCTTTCTCTTCTTTATCTTGTCATGCAACTCTTTAAGATCCTTATGAGACTCTACCAATGATGAGTATAATCTCTCGAGACTTACCATAGTGGATCCCTATGTATTCTGCTCCTTCTTGTACTTCTCATAATCTGTGAGTGACATATACGAGTGATGCCTAGTGGATGGCTCTTCCAGTCCCTGAGGCAAACTTGAAACAAGCTCTTGGATGGCCCTGATGTCCACACCAATGTCCTTTAAGGGCTTTATAGTGGTTGGTCTGCATGACTATAACTCTTCAGCTATGGACTTTCCTAAGTAGCCTTTTCTCTTTTTACACTATCTTGGAGCACCCTCACCCTGGATCTTTAGTGGAAAGATGCGAGGACTTGCATGTACCCAAGTATCTGCAGCATATTCCTCCACTTATTCCCCCCTACTTAACTTAGTAATAAGAGAAGGGAAGAAAAAAGATATACCCCTTTGTCTCTTGAATTGCCTCCACTCTGAAAGCATAATCTCACCCATATTCAAATCAATGTCAGATAAGATGCAAGCCATCATCCGTGCACACAAATATGTGACAATATGGACATAGACCATTAAGATAGGACTTCCAACTACCAAAATCATATTTGTCAGAAGGTGCCATAGAGAAAAGTAAACCAAAAACAAAAATCTACTTAACACAAGAAACAAAACAAAATGACAAATAAATATTTACAAGTTTGAATTCAAGCAAGTAAGCTAGAATTCCAAACTAACTCAATACGTCAAATTATTCCCCGACGATGTTGTTAGTTTTATAACATTAACTTACATGTCAATTAAGTTCAAGCCGATCATCGTTAATATATTTATATAACTTTTAAGTCGGGGTCAAATCCACGAGGAACAATATGAGTGGTGACTAAATTAGTTTGAAACGATATATATTATCGAAATTCAAACCAATAGTACAAAAATATAAAAATGCGAGATTTGAAAGGTATCACACTAAATATTTCTTTTTGGGTTTTTTGAGTACAAACTCAAGGATACGAATACTTAGAGACTAAACAATTAGGCATGGATCTAGGGATTATGATTTCATAGGGGCAAGATATGCATGGAGACATGATAATTCAGTGCATGTTCTAATTGATGATGATGTGGTAGGCTAGGTTGTAAGTACTTGGGGCTAGTTTGTAGACATAGCCTCAAAGATTTCACTCATTAAATCTTTCGAGTACCTAATGAGTGTGTCAAATAAAGCCACCCAATAACTCAATCAGGCATCCCTATTTCCAGCATGATACCTAAGGAATAGACAACTTTACAATCAATCTTATTTCTAAGATAATAAATATTTAGGAAACTATGCCAACAATTACAACTATTGCTTTGGTTCCTGCATCCCTCTTTCAAGGATGATGTTGGTTCCTAATATTCACCCTAACCCTTCTTTGGAAGATAGATTGAGCTTTCAAGAGCTTGGGATTTTCACTCACAACCCATTTGAGTATTTGGGATTTTCACCAAAAAATACCCATAAATTTAATCAAGAAACAATAGAACCTATCAATCAACACATTAATATATGTACAAATAAATCACAACCCACTTGCAATTGCACCCTATTCTATCATAATCCCAAGAGGAAAACTAGCTACTCATAAGGTAAATAAGTAACGATTTTACCTAAAATCTCCATTGATTTGATTTGATAAAATCTTAAGCGAATGTTACTTCAATCTATGAGATCCAACAAATTTTTAATGGGAGTTCACTAATTCTTCAATTGGAAGTGACTCCAAAGTATTCTTCACCCAAAATTTATACAGTATTATCTTCTCTAAAAATGGAGGCTATAACCCTAGAATAATGTCTCAAAATTAGGAAAGATAGAATGTATCCAATAATAGGTTTTGAGTCTTCTTTTTGTCAAATTTGGGATCAGCCATTTGCATTTATATTGGTGCTCTTGGGATGCAATTTTCTGCTAGGCTGGGATCATATAGGTTTCATTGCGAACACAACTACCACGACCAGAATTAGCTCATTCCACCTCGATAGGTTGACCTTATGACTGATCAGGATCGTAATCTTCATACATCGACAGCGATAAGTGAGGCCATGTCTGTTGTAGGTCTTCAACTATACTTTCTTGCTTTATTTTGATCATTTTTAGCTCCAATCGATATCTCTCTATCTCATCAACTATGTGCATTTAAAATATGAATACTAGTACATTCAATCATAATTATGTCTCATTTATTCATTCAAAATATGGTATTGTGCACGAATGTTGAGTTCAAAAGAGTGGTAAAATCACCACTCATCAAACCGTATGAACATGGAAAATTTGAGAGAGGGTCAGGGAATCCACGACCACAGCAATTCCAAAATAAATATATAGTGTGAAGTATGCACATGGTCACCAAGACCCCCACGTCGGCAAACGTGGTTTCCAATATCGGTCCCCCTGGGACCTTCACCTTCTATGGTGAGATATATAATCCCCTTTAATCACAAATTAAAACCATTCACATATTTTTATCCATTAACTAAGGAGTCTTTTAATTATGCATTTACCGTTGGTATTAGCATACCAAATAAAGTTAAGCTTAAAAGTCAGTTCCATTATGCTATTCCAAAATCAAATATCCAAATTTAACTTTAAAGTTTCCAATTGAAAACCAATCATGGAAACCAAGCCCTTCCAAAAATCACTTTTAAGTGTCATTAACCTTTTATGCAATGCAAGGTTCCAAAAGTCAATTAAACTATTTGTATTTCCATATTCAAAACCAATTTCACAAGTTGGGTTGAGGATAAGACCAATTCCAAACCATTAAACCATAAAATTTAGGGAACCCATATTCCCTATACCAATTCCCACACCCATCCATATATTACGTTCAAAACCATGAGAATAATCATGCATGACCAATTTAAAACTGTGAAAAACTAATTTGCATTGTTACTATTCCAAATCCCTCAACCCACATTTATAACCCATAATTAAATCAATATGGAGAATACTTAAACACATGCTTGTATGAAAATTATATTAGGAAAGATATACATGCTTGGATACTAAGAAATTTGGAGAGAAACCCACTAATTGAACCCTAGGTGCTTAATCCTTAGAAACCCTAGCCTTTCCTATACTTTAGAAGTTTGAGAAAAGAGAATGATTTTATGATTGATTAATGAATAATTATGGGGTCCTTTAGGGTGTTTTAAGTCATGGGAAATAATGGGATGAAAGTAAAAGATAAAAATAACCCCACTTAAAACGTGCAGAAAACTGTCATGAATTACTATGGGTCAAGTAATCACTCTTAGTCACTGGTCACAAGTCATCACCAAAACTTGTAGCTTCGGTAAAAAATAAAGGCTACTTCACTAAATTGGTCTCGAGTTATACCCTATGACTTGTGACCAGACCTTATGAATCATGAGGGCCAAGTCGTGATAAAGATAGAATCATAAGGAAACCTCACTAATCAGACAAAGAAAGGAACCCTACGACTCATTATGAGTAGGTACTACTTGTCACCTGAGTCATTACCTGAGCAGTGATCAACTATTTAATGAATTTACAGAGTCCCAAAAGTTGGGGTGTTACATTAAGACTAACCAATACTTGTACATACATATTAAGGGTCTTATGGTCGCCCAGTAGTAAGGACAAGTAGGGGACGATCTTTTGTCCTTGTACCAAACCCTAGGCATTTAGTGTCTATCAAACTTAATATACCCAATCCCACAAAGATATCTAAATATTAGTACATCTCATAATATAAATGTATAAGCCTATGAAAATATACAAATATCTATGCATCCATAAATAATCACAGATATTATCATAATCACAATAATAATGGGTATTCAAAATTGCACTTGTACAACATGCATGACATTAAGTAATAAAAAGAGATAGCAATCAATCACTTATAACTTTAGTTGGATTTCATTGAATTGAAAACATCACCAACACAATCTAGGCTCAAATGCTTAAACAAACTTAAGCCTTGCCTTTCCTATCAACTCTGGCTTCATTGTTTCTAAAAATATCAATACAATAAAAAATTAACTCAATTTCTAAATATTCCAAGGATTAAAACTTACTCCCATAACACCAAAGTCATATTCAAGATAATAGCTCTTATTAAGGGTTTTTCTACCTTAATTCCACCTTAAAACTATTAATTTCATGGTTACAATAGTGAATTAATATCATGTAAGAATAAATTAGCAACCTTTAACAAAAATGCTATGGTTTTCCACCCAATTCACCTAGTTGCACTATAAAATTAGCTAGGTTAAGTCAAATCCTTCTCCAAAACCCAAGAACTAGTGATTTATAGTAGTTAATAATCGAACTACGAGCTAACAAAATGAATTAAATTACATTTCCGAACAAATTTGATGGATTTTTAGTAAAAATTACCCCAAATTTCCTAAACATTCCCCAAAACATGTTTTGAAATAATAAACTATTTTGGGGTTTTTTCCACATCAACCAATGTTTATCTCGTTAGAGTAGCCCAATCCCACTATAGAGGGTTGTAATGACCCTTCAGGTCATTTTTCATATTCCCACTTATTTTCACCATTAGAGCTTTTCTATAGCTTTCCCAAGTCATTTATGAATTATTTAGACAGGTAATTCAGTCATCGGCTAATTCATTTGGTTTTTAAAGAATATCTTTATTTAGAAGTCTTCGTTGCTTTCAAATGTCCATTGGGTGAATAATTTAGTTAAACGATCTCGTATGAAAATTTTAACTATGATAGAGGTTTGAAATATTGATTTTAGGCTAGATGGACTTTTGGTTTGGGTCCTGAGACACCCGAGCTCATTTTGTCCTATTGGTCGAAAAGTTGAGAAATTAGAAATATGGTTATTGGACCCACATTTGGTCAAAACAACCTCGAATGGAAAATTCGAGTGTGCTATCACATATGGAATACTGAATTTTGTATAGTTACATAGTTCGTTTGAATATATGAGATTTTGGATGAATCCTAAGGGCTTGACAGAAACTTATAAGAATTCCAAGTTTCTGCAATCATCTGGTGTATTTGTAACCGCAAGCCAAACACCACGATTATGGTAACCTTGGCATAGAAAATTTTGCAATTGTGGGAAAGGAGTATTGCAATCACAACATCTTTTTCTAATGTAATAAGTTACAATCACAAGTTCGGGCCGCAATAGCATGACTCGAGGAGCTGGGGTATAAATAGAGCCCAAAGTCATAAATTCAACCATTTTAATCAATTACTTGTAGCAAAAAGACTTAAAACTGAGATATCTAAAAATTAAGACTTTTGGGTGACTTGGAGCTTGAATTACATTTATTTTTACGATTATCTTTCATTTTGAGGTAAGAATTAACCATTTTCTTGCTGAAATTTCATGATTTCATGCTCAAAACCCCAAAATCTTTAGGGATTGATTTTACCCAAAATTTAGCTTGTTTTCACCCATTTTTTAGTGTAACGATTCCTCTATCTTTATATTATGTTGGGTTAGTTTTAGAAATATGATTTTCGTGAGTAGGACCCACATGTGGTTTTGTGTATTTTTGGACCCAAAGCATAATGGTGCAATATAGGTATCATTATACTTGTATTGATGAGTAGAATGTATTTTTGATAGCTTGGAATCTTTACGATTCTTTTCGAAAGGTACAAATGATGGCTAATGGTTCATAGCTTCATCCCTTTTTAGATTAAGCTATGTCATAGTAATCCTATGATATTGTGTTAAATTTGTGATGGATTTTATGTGTTGGATTGATGAAATTCAAGACTTGGGTTAGTTGGCTATTTTAAAACCATAGAGTTGGAACACTTAGCTTGTTTCCTTATCCCTTAGGAGAATTGGACACTTAGCTTGTTTCCATATCCCTTAGGAGAATTGGACTTTATTACTCATGTTTAGCATGAGAATGCCTTAGATTGCTCAATATTAAGTAAAATTCTTTAGACATCTATGCTTAGGGTAATGTTGGTCTTAGTTCCTTCACCAATGAAAGTTGCCTCAGTAGCTATTGGGCTTAGTTATCGTGTTTGAGAAGAACTTCTACCTCAGAGCTAATTGTGGCTTGCTATATATCTAAGAGAGGATTTAGATACCTTATCCTAGTTTGGGATAGTATTTGATTTTGAATGTGTTTTGGGGATTTATAAGTGGGCTCTTTGACCCACCGTAAGTTAAGATTTACGATTATTTCTCTTGAAACCCTTACACATTTGTTGAATACCTAGAGAATGCCTTTTTGAGGCAATATTGAGGAACCTTGGTACTTGTTGATTATGATGAATGACAATGGGAGTAATGCCTAACCGATTATGCCATATGTGTGATTTATTGTTTAAGCTTATGACTAGACATTGATTATGCTATTATTTTGGCTATTGATTGGACTACCGAATATACCATTGAATGAGCCCTTTACTATGATATTTTCTAAGCCATAAATTATTATATTGACAGTGCCATGAATTATCTATTGCTCAAGCTATTGATAAGATATCCTTTATGCTAATGATAAGCCACTGAGTATAATGTTGATAAGTCACTGCTCATGATACTGCTTATGATTATGATCATGCCAAGAAATTATGCTAGTAATCATGCTAAAAAATTCCCTATTGATGATTTTAGAAATTGTGCCATGAATTATGTTAGAAGTTACACTTATTAATTATATGGGAAGCTATGCTATTAATTACGCTTGAAATTGTGATGCTTCATTATATGATCACTTATGCTATTAATTTTTCCACCGACTATGATGATGTGGTTATCGGTACGAGTCCAAATATTATGATGATATATTAATACTTAAAAAGGACGAAGAATGATTATGATGATATATTGATATCCGACAAGGCTAGGGGATATTATAATGATATATTAATACCCAACAAGGTTGGAGGGTGATTATGATTAGGTATTAACACCCGACAAGGATAAAGGATGATTATGATTATATATTGATACCGAAAAGGTTGGAGGATAATTATGATGATATATTGATACCTGACAAGGACGGAGGATTGTTATGATGATATATTGATACTTATCAATGCCGAAGGATAATTATGATGATATATTAATACCCATGAAGGTTGGAGGATGATTATATTGATGTGCCTAAATGTACATCTATCGATCTGAGTCCGGCTATGCCCTACGTGTGGTTATTATATATGTACTTATATATAGTTGGGTATGATATTGATATTAGAGATACCGATTATAGCCCGAAAATAATAAATATTTATAGGGAGGTATCGTTGATGGTTTGTGCTAAATGTGGATTAGCGGTGGATATTGTTTAAGTGACTAATCATGACTAGTTGAAAATTAAGGATTAGTTGGTATAGTATAAGTAGTTAGTAGATGATGTTAGTTGATAAATTATGATTATCTAATAAACAGTGATTAGCCAATATATTGTGAATAGTTATTAAATGATGGCAAGAGGTTATATGATGAGTAGTTATTAAATAGATTAGTTAATGAGAGATGGCTAGCTATTAAGTGGTAACTAGTGATTAATGGTGATGTGGTTGTTAAACAATGGTACTATTATAAAATAAAGGTACATTGTTGAATGATGGTGACATTATCGAATGTTACAAAGTTATGGAATGATGGTTATTTAACAACTTGGTCATTTATAATAGATGAATGATTGATTTATTCTATCTTTGAGTATGATCTCTAGGCATATGGGAGTTTGTGATGAGTTATTTACTTTCTACACCAATAGCTATATAGGAGCAAATTTTGTACTTATGTCTATTCGTGTTGATGCTTTGGGATGAGTTATTCCACATTGTTTACTTATTATGCACGAAGATATTGGTATGTGTTGATCCCTTAAGTTATCTTGTCATTTCAAATTAATTACAAATTATGTACAGTAGTATTACAGATAATTCAGGTTCATTTTTGTACCTTAACTTAGCTGTGCTATCTTGCATCTTATCATACTTATATCATGATTTAGCTCAGTCCGCAATGATGCATACTGAGTACCTGTTGTTTTTGTACTCATACTATACTTATGTACCTTTTTTGGTGAAAATCCGAGTACTAGTTGGCGCCATTGATCATTGATTGTGTTATGTTGATATTTTTGGAGATAGGCTAAGCTTTTAGAGTCGAAATCACCTATTTACTTCTATCTTTAGATATTCAGTCTTTTGTTATCGAGATAGATATTGTTGACTATTCTAAGTCTTTGAGTGGTATTACTATTATTAGATGCTCTTGTTCTGGCTCTACCAGGTCGTGGGATAGTATCTTGTATTGATTAATTTTATTTATTTAGAACACTTGGATTATTTATCTAGTCTGTTCTTGAAATTTGCATATGTTGGATATTTTCTACCAAATTAACCCATTATGTTAGTTTCGGGTTATGGTTTGGCTTACTAACAGGAGGGATTTAGTAAGCGTCATTATGACTCATAAATTGAGTCATGAAAAAGGCGGATATGGCGGTATTATACAAATTTTACTACGGCTATAGTGGCGTAGTCATAGCAGGTTGTCACTTTCTATAGCAGGCGGTGAGGAAGAAACTTGAAATTGCTCCTAATTTTGATTTTCTCACTAAATCTTGACATTCTGAAATAACCCCTTTACATCAAGTTTGATGTCAGGAGTTCAACTTATCCGAATTCAATTTCAAAAAATCCTATAAATTCTTTATCATCTTAGCTAACATAAAATCATACTAAATCATTTCATATTAACCCAATCCATTCTCTGATTTCCCTAAATTGTACCTCACTCGAATTTCATCCATGGCTTGCCTAGCTAGAAATTCTTAACATCTAATTTAGGGAACACCTTCTCTCGAATTTCAGCAAGCCAAAAATAACCATAACGATGGAAAGAGATTACATTTTCTATTTATGATCAACATCAAAATGTAATTATTAAGTTAGTCTAGATCATGTTCTTTTATAAAATATTGATTTACTTTTGGCCTTTTGATATATTCTAATTCTCTAGTAATACTTTCTTTTGCGTGGTTAAATTTTTATTTAAACATATCCAATTGCATTAATTAGGAAATTTAATAATCATGAAATTTATCAATGAAATATGTTTATTATGTCGGTCATCAGATTATATTCATTACAAAATTAAAAATATATATTATACACTATATTTTTGGCGTGACCCAATTTCTCAAGTCATGATGTTACCTACTATAATCCACTAGTAGGTAAAATGGCCCATAGTCTGGAATGGAGAGTAATGAACTATCAAGAGAAAGAAGAAATCAATAGAAAGTGAATACAATAAAGAGACTAATTTGACAATTAACCTCTAAACCTAGTAAAGTCGGAATAATAGCTTTTAGTACAAAGGGATTACAAAATGGAAAACACAGTAAATATATACAAATTTGTCTCTAAAATATGAAAATAAAGATCAGTCTAACAATAAGAAGGATAATAGGAACAACTCTGAACTTCAGGAGCTCACCCTAAGTCTCTGATCCATGGTTGTCCGCGTGATGCAGAAATCAACGATGGGAGCTCATACTATAATTTTGTAATTAGATTTCCAATGCCACTGGTCTCGCCTTAATCCGATATTGTATTAAAAAGTTATGGAAAATTTTCTAAGGCACTATCAAACTGCTAGTGGCAACGGCTCTGGCAATAACCCATCATTAGACATAATAAATCATAGCCTAGACTTGTTACGATGGAAGTGAGGGACCAAATATTTTAGTCCAGTGGAAATGAGTCCATTATACTACTCATTGTCAGAGTAAACGATTCATTATGTATGGACCCATTGACACAACAGTAAGGAACCAAGAACTCAGCCCATTGGCAATGTCCCTCATGACGACTTACTATCAGACCTAACAAGTCCTCAAGAAAAGAGTCATTTTCATAATAGAAAGGACCCAAAACTTAGGTCCTTAGTTCATGACTAAGGCCATGACTCATTAGTAGACATAAAGAGTCATCACCCGATCCGTGACTACTGTCTCCCAGAATTTCCTGAAGGTTTTTAAAAGTGTTTTTGGTGTTTTCCCATTATTTTAAACCAAAACCCACATTGTTTGGGTACTTCAAAACTAGTTATTGGTAATTAATATTACCCTAACACCTTATAAAACCAAAATCAATCAACATTAGCCAAAAAGGCAATTTTGTCTTCTCAAATAGCAAAGTAGCATTCCTCTACTTCAAGAACAAACACTACTGATTTCACTAAGGCTTCCACTCCAGGTATGTGGAATTTCATCAATGGGTTCCTTTCACCCATTGAGTCCAAAAGATGTCTTTAAGCTCTTAAGTTTAATTCACTCTTTTTACCTAGGGTTCCAAGATAATTTTGAATTTACTTGGGATATTAATTTAATTCTTGAATTCCATCATGAGTACATATTTTACCATAAGATTTGCATCTTCCCATACTCATCATCACGAATTTCCTTATTATTTATGAATTATTGAGTTTGGGCTTTATTTTTTGAAATTCTCCATTATGATCATCTTTGATATTATCACATTCAGTTGTATTCGATAGAGCTGATGGATAAAGAACACCCAATACCTAGGAATTCATGCAAGTATCAGTTGACATGTTTTAAGCACTTCAAATTATGCATATATTGCTATTTTGAAGAATACTACTATATTGAGCATATATCAATTTAAGTGTCGTTCAAATAAGGGTGGTACTTAGTATCGAGTGAATATAGGGATGAAGGCTCACCCATCAGTTGAGGCTTAAGACCTTTAGCAGAAGTCCCTAAGTTCCAAACTACAGTGTCACCATAGGATATGGGGGGTCACCCATCAGTTGAGGCATGATACCCTAGTACTTTGGGGCATTAGTTTAATGGATCCACGCCAGCTAGTGTTGGTACCCTTGGCAAGGTACTAGAACCTTTCCAACTAGGGTTACATGTTGGACCCTAATTTTCTCAAATTGGGGTATGTCCATTTTTGTTAGCTCCCTCTGGCCTCAGCTTATGTTCACCTTATATTTTAGTTTTAATATGCATGACCTTGTATTCAATTATTTAATTATTCAATTTTATGCAGTTCATGGTTATATTTGGTCTTGTATTCAGCTTATTATGTTTCATGCTTCATGTTTGATTGACTAGTTAGTTTCCCATATCACATACTCAGTATATTCAAACTATTGATCGTATACTTTCTTGTGATATATTATCTCATAATATAGGTTCGGATGCTAAGTACTTGGATCTCACTTAGCACATTCCCACACCACATTCAGGAGATGTTTTTAGTGGTTTATCATGATTTGATGACTAGTGATTAGTGTTAATTTTTTTCATACTTTTAGTTTAAGTTAGTTGGAGTTAGTTGAGGGCTTGTCTCATTAACTCATTATGGTTTAGAGGCTTTTAGATAGATATTTAGATTTTCAGTATGTTAGTTGTCGGATAGTTTTATTTCTTATGTTAGTTGATATTCAGTATTACATTACTACTATTTCCATCAGTTACTTTGGTTTATCTTCCACCTAGTATTTCATTAATTATTTTCAGTATTCTTAGATTTATACTGTAACGCCCCGAAAAATGGGTCCTGGAGCGTTACATGGTTCTTGATGCTACGAGTAGCCCCAAGCTAACCCTTTGAGCCATTTTCATTGAGTTCAACACAAATCAATAGGGTTTCCATAAATAACCCTTAAATATCAACATAGTAATCATTATTCAAGAATAAAAGAATTTTAAAAAGACAACAAAATATGACTTATTAGTCAACTCCCAACATCTATACTAGTCTGACAATCCTCTAAGAAAATCAATAAAACTAGCGAGCCATTGAGACATGCCCAAACTGACTCATACTCAGTTGTCAAATGTAAATGATTCTGTGAAACCAATATTAGACATCACGTCCTTGGAACATGAGGACTCACCACAATAGAGGATGTAGAATAGCGTGCCCAAAGAATTACTATCAAACCTGGAACTGAGCACCTGAACCTACATTTCGAGAAAATGCAGCCCACATCCGAAGATGTGGGTCAGTACCATGGAAAGGAACCGAGTATATGGGGGTGTATCTAGTTTTATAAACATCATCATCATAAATATTTATAAGAAATATGCAGGATGTATGAAAGACTCACATAGCCCAAAGAAAATCATCATAATAATAAGAGGATGAAATAAGTACAATAACACATATGAGTCATCATATAATTTGTCAATCACTTTCAGTTCATCAAGAATATCAATTCTCATAATGTAAATATCATTTAAATCTTTCAAAAGAATAAATTTCATAATTCCACTTTCAAATCACTTCACCATTCAACATAGACACAAGGAAATACACACACAGTGGGAGATCCTATAACCAACATAAATCATGTGAGCTACATGGAGTCCAACGTACAACCTACGTTGGGGAGAGACGTCCTATCCTTTCCATCGGAGTAGGACTATCGATATCAAATCCACACAAACTAGTGATCGGTATATAAATCAGCCTCAAGCTAACTCCTAGGGGGCACGTAGTTCTAAGGAAGTAAGGTCGCTTTATACCTCCCACTCGGTGCTAAATATTTATCCCAAACTTAGCTTAGATCATTTCAAAGACAATCCACAAGAAAACAATTTCAGTAATATATAAATATACATCAAGATCCATCATGCTTCCCATCTATCAAAATCAACCACGTTGTGGATTTCTTTCACACTCGAGTTCAAAATAACTCCATTATGACCAAAAGGTCAAATCATTCAAAATATCTCAAATATTCAACATCAACGTTCTTATAGCACACTTTCTCAAAAAAACACAATTTCCAATGGGGATTCACGACCCAAATATCAAAATCATGATAAATATCATTCAAGATTCATGCTTTATATCTCCACATATGTAAATTCATCTTTCAAAATCAAAAATATCAAGATTTCATATTTATCATCATAAGATATGGGTTCATGCTTCAAATTCGTAAAAAATCAAATAAAAATCATTCCTTTGTAAAGAAAATTACTTTTGAGCTCAAGAACGAAAGAATGTTCTTGTTGAAAAATCCCACATACCTTGAATGATGAACTTTAGATCGATACTCATTTTAGAGATGTTAATCGTGTCTTTGAATGATTGTTCTTGGAGTTCTTAAACTAGGAACTTTGAATCTTCAATAAATTTGTAGAATTAATGGTGAACTTTGGAGGTTTTTCAAGTTGAATGTAGGAGCTTAGGGTTTTCTTTTTGAGGGAATTTGATGAGATATAACCTATAATACTTCTAATAGGCTTTAATATAGGGTTTCAACGGATTTTGGGTGAGGGGGATTGACCAAAACGCCCCTAAAAATCAACTATATCTCGAATTTGTCCCTTGGTGGACTATTTTGATATTCTAAAGTAGATCAACCATAACGTTTTACTCCGATATGCAAATTGAATGTAACAAATTTTATTAGAAAGAGGACTCTCATATCTTTCCGTTGATATATAGTATCTCACCCAGATCATTGTGTACGAGGAGTTATGATCGTTTGAAGTTGATCCAAAAATTCGCTTTTGATAGGCTGAAGTAAATCGACCATAACATTTTGCTCTGATAGACAAATTGGATGAAATCAATTCCATTGGAAAGAGGTAACTTTGGTAAAGGTTCTGTGGAGAAATCAATCAGTTGAGGGAGCTACTTGTGAAGCAGAAGCAGATATGCTGGCTAAGTACCCCCATCTTTTCTCTTCAAACTCAGTCCTAACTTGAGATAATAGTTTTCTTAATTAATTAATTAATTCTTTCATATTTAAATCATACTATTTATATTTTTTCATGTCATATAATGTAGTCATGGGTTTAGCTCTGTCCATGCATCAGTCATCGAATCAGATATTAGTTCATGGTTCAACTTGTAAGTATTTAGTGCAAAAATCTTAGCTTTTCCCTAAGTACTTCAGCCTAGTTAGTTTCATTCAGGTTTGAATGATTCAAAGGGAAAGATATTGTGATACCCCAGGTTTTTAAGCTCTAGTCCTACCAAAATATAGGCCATTAACTTAGCTTTCCAATGCTACTGGTCTCGCCTTAATCTAATATTGTAATAAAAAGTTATGGATAATTTTCTAAGGCACTGTTAAACTTCTAGTGGCAACTGCTTTGTCAACAACCCAATGTCATACACAATGATTCATATCCTAGACTCATTTCAATGAAAGTGTGAGACCAAGGATTTCAGTCCAGTGGCAAGTAGTCCAGCATATGACTCATTGTCTGAGTAATTGAGTCGTTGTGTGGGGACCCATTGTCACAAAAGTAAGGAACCAACAACTCATCCCCTTGGCAACGATGCTCATGATGACTCATTTTCAGACCTAATTAGTCATCATGAGAGGATCCATTGTAGTAACAGAAAGGTACCATAACATAGTTCCTCAAGTCACGACCTTTACCAAACATAATGAGTCATTACCCGAGCCGTGATAACTGTTTCCCAGAATTTCTGGAACATTTTAAGTAGGGATTTTCGGTCTTTTCCGACCCTTTTAAACCCAAAAACATATTGTTTAGGTACTTTCAAACTAGTTTTTGGGAATTAATATTACTCTAACACCTCTTAAATTCAAGGTTAATCGACACATAGCCAAAAGGCGGAGATTTTCTCTTCTCAAACAACAAAGTAGGGTTCCTCAACTCAAGCACAAACTACAAGGATTTCTATAAGGCTACCACATACTAGTATGTGGAATTTCAAGAATGGGTCCCTTCCACCCATTGAGCACCAATGATGTCTTCAAACACTCAAGTTGAATTCACTTTTTTTGCCTCAGTTTCCATGATTGTTATAAGTTTCCTTGTAATTTCAGTTTAATTCTTGAATTCAACCATGAATATATGTTTTCCCATAATATATGCATCTTCCCAAATTCACTATCAATAATTTCCTTATTATTGATAAATTATTGAGTTTGGGCTTAATTTTGAGAAATTCTCCATTATGATGAACTTTAAAATATCCTCATTCTCAGTTGCATTACACAGAGTTGGTGGGTTATGAACACTCGATACCTAGGAATTTATGAATGTATTAATTGACATGTTTTGAGCACTTCAGATTATGCATATGTTTCTATTTTCAAGAATACTACTATATTTGGCATGAATAAGTTTCAGTGTCATTCAAATAGGAGTGGTACTTAGCACCGAGTGAATGCAGGGATAAAGGCTCACCCTTCAGTTGAGGCTTGACACCTTTGGTAGAAGTCCCTAAGTTCTAAAACTATGATTCCACCATATGTTATAAGGGGACACCCGTCATTTAAGGCGTGATACCCGAGTCCTTTAGGACATTAGTTTAGTATATCAATGCCAGCCAATGTTTGCACCTTTGGCAAAGTACTAGCACCCTTCAAACTGGGTACAAGTTAGACCCTGATTTACTCAGATTTGATTATGTCCATTATTGTTAGCTCCCACAGTCCTCAGTTTATGCTCAACATATGTTTTAGTTCAGATATGCATGACATTTTATTTAGTTATTCAATTATTTATTTCTATGCAGTACATGGTTATACTTGGTCTTGCATTCAGCTTATCATGTTTTATGCATTTATGTCTAGATTGACTAGTTGTCCTATCATACATATTAAATACATTTAAAGTACTGATCACATACTTTCCTTTGCTATATTGTCTCATAATATAGATTCGGATGCTCAATACCTGAATCGTACTTAGCATATTTCTGCGTCACATGTAGCAATAGTTTTTGGTGATTCCTCATCACTCGAGGCCTAGTTATCAGTATTTATTTCCTAAATACTTGTTGTTATAGATAGTTGGAGTTAGTTAGGCACTTGTCCCATTAACTCATTATGGTTTATAAACTTTCAGATAGACGTTTAGATTATTAGCATGTAGGTTGTTAGCCAGTTTTATTTCTAGTGTTAGTTGATATTCAGTATTAAATTACTACTATTTACATTAGTTACTTCATTTTATATTTCGCCACGTATTTCATTACTTATTTTTAGTATTCTTAGAGTTATGCCTGACAATGGGTTAACTTGGAGTCACTTGTTAATTTAAGAACTCTATTACGACTAGGGGAAGTCTTGGGTCGTGATAGATCTGCGGGGTACAGAAATGTAGTATGAGTACTAAATACAAGTACTAAGTATGTTTTAATAACAATAACAACATACCTAGTATATTCCTACCAAGTGGGGTCTGGGGAGGGTAAGTGTACGCAGTCCATACCACTACCTGAGATGTGAGATAGAGAGGAAGTTTCTGATAGATCCCCGCGGTTCAAACTAAAAAAATCTAGATAAAGAATAGTAAAAGAACAAGATATAATAGAAATTAACATGTCCATTATTACCATATACAAGATGCAACAAATAATACAATAAATGATACAACATCCTAAACTCATACTAGCCTTCAACCCTAAGTTGCCTCCTCCACAACTTTTTATCTAGGGTCATGTCGTCGGTAAGCTGGAGCTACTTCATGTCATGTCTAATAATATCCCACCAATATTTTTTGTCTAAACATCTATCTCACTTTAAATATACCTAACTAACATTTTACACATTCACACAGGGGCATTCGTGCCTCTTCTCATAATATGATCAAACCATCTCAACCTTACTTCTCTCATATTGACTTCTACTTAAGCCACTCCCACCTTATATTAAATAACCTCATTTCTAATTCTATCTTTCCTAGTACACCCATATGCCCACTAAAGCATTCTCATCTCCACCATCTTTATTTTTTGGATGTGGACTAATGGGTGGTGATTTTACCACTCATTTGCACTCACCATTCATGTACACTACTATGATTTAAATTTATAAGTGAGAAATACTTATGGTTAAATACACTAATTCTCATATTTTTTAGGTAAACAAATGCTGAGAAGAAAAGAAGCAACTTTGAGCTAAAAAGGATAAAAAGGGGAATATAAGTGCAAGAACTGGATAAGCTAAAAAAGGGAGCAGAATCTGGCCCTCGGTTACCACTATTGCGGGATGAAGGCCACAATCTCAATTAGTCAAGCTAGTCAACTAACGACGATTGTGATCAATCGTCAACGATTGCAATAGGTGCAATCATGATCAAGACTCCATGATCACGTGAGAACAAAAAATTATCCTGATGCGAAAATATCATTTGGCCAGCCAACGCCAAATCCCATTTAAGGATCAATACCAATTCATTCTAGGGGGCATCATCCTACAACCCTTCCTATCATCCTTAGTTTAGGGTTTTTGTAATTTCTTAGAGCTTGAAGGTTTAAATTTACACTAATTTGAGACAAGATTTAATTAGAGGAGCTTTAAAGTATAGATTTGGCTTTGTCTATTGAAGATTCATTTGAGTCTAAAGTGATGTTTGTCTTCTTTTTTTTTTCTTATGAATAACTTTGATGGACATCTCGGTATATTTTTTTTCATTATCTTTATGATATGATAGATCTACCTCTTGGGGTTATGTTTTATTAGGGTGCATTTGTGTATGGGTTATGATGTATTTGTGTAGATTCTAGTTGGTTGATGATGGGTTCTACTATTTATTAGTTAAAATGGTTGGGATTTATGGGTGAAAATCCAAAGCTCTTAAAAGCTCAAACCAACCTTGAAAAGGGGGTTTGGGTAAACTTTAGGAACCCTCATCATACTTGAAAGAAAGATGTGGAAACTAAGGAAATAGTAGACAATTATGAGATTAGTTGGCTAATTTTAACCATCTTAGAAATAAGGGTGAATTGAGGTTGACTATCCCTTGGGTACCATTCTAGAAATAGGGGTGCCTAATTAAAGTATTGGGTGGCTTTAATGGACACACTCGTTAGGTACTCAAAATAGTCAATGAGTGACATCTTTGAGGTTTTATTAAAGAACTAGCCTGAAGGACTTTCTACCTACCCTACCACATAATCAGTATTTAGAATTTGCATTCAAGTCATCACACGCCTGCATAATTTTCCCTTAGGAAGGCATGGTTCCAAGATCTATTTTATTTATTTATACGATAATTATTCTTAGTATCAAATTAGTCCATTAGAAGCCCAAGAATTGCCTTTACATACAAAACGATTGAACACCCCCCAAACACCTCCCAAACCATTTTGTACCACAGGTTTGAACTTAGCACGTAACTTTTATTTTAAACTTACTCAGTCGCCACTCTCATTGTTCCTCGTGGATTTGACTCCGACTCTTAGTTGGGTAAATATATTGAAAATGACTGCCTTGAACTTGAATTGACGTGTAAGTTGAGCATTGTAAATGGATTTCTTAACAGGCCAATACTCCATCCCATGCAACAAATTTGGTTTAACCACCACTCCGTATAACATTTCTTTATGTTTAGGAGGAACCTTTTTGTCACATAAGATTTTGGAGGTGATCTTCCATTTTATACACCCTACCCCAATCTGATGAGTGACATCTTCATCAATCTCTCCATTCTCCTGAATCATAGACCCCAAATATGGTAAAATATCTCTCTTATTGATAGAATGAGTATCAAGTTTAACAACAACATTGGACTCATGAGACACCTCACTGAACTTACACTCAAAATATTCCATCTTGGACCTACTCAACATAAACCCTTTAGACTCAAAGGTTTTCCCCCAAACCACCAATTTAGCATTAACTCTACTATGTGTATCATTAATCGACACTACATCATCCGTAAAAATAACATAATAAGGCACTTCACCTATAATATGCTGCATCAAAAAATCCATCACCAAGGAAAAAAGAAACAAACTAAGCATTGATCCTTGGTGTGACCCTATCAAGAAGGGAAAGTTCTTTGAGTCCCCTCCCCTAGTCCTATCCCAAGTCTTGGATATAATGTATTTAACCTTAATCGCCATAACATATACCTTATGTACTCCTCTAGACTTCAAACACTTCAAAAGAACCTCCCTGGGAACAATATCATAGGACATCTCTAAGTTGATAAACGCTATGTGAAAATCCTTCTTCCTTTCCCTATATTGTTCCACTAGTCTCCTAATGAGATAGATTGATTCAATAGTAGAGCATCATATCATAAATCCATACTAAATTTTAGAAATAGCAATAACACTCTGCAACCTTAACTCTATCACCCTCTCTGGAACTTTAATAGTGTCACTCAATAATTTGATACCTCTATAATTATTACAATCATGAATGTCACACTTATTCTTATACAATGAAATCACTGTAATCCACCTCAAAGCTTCAAGCATCCTTGCTATCTTTAAAATTATGTTAAACAATTGAGTTTACCACTCCATATCGTCCCCTCCTATGCTCTTTCAAAAATCCATCAGAATCTCATTTGGCCCTATCATCTACCTCTATGTATCCTACTAATAGCCCCCTTAACCTTCTCAACATTAATTCACCTTCAATAACCATTGTTCCAAAACCTCTCAGAATGCTCCAAATCCCCTAACACAATACTAGTATGCCTTTCTTCATTCAGGAGATTATAGAAATAAAATTGTTGTCTCTTTCTTATATGACCCTCCTCTACCAAATCTTTGTTGTCTACATTCTTAATACACTTCACCTAATCAAGGTCTCGAGCCTTTCTCTCCATAACCTTGGCTAGCCTGTACAATTTCATATGTCCACCTTTACTATCAAACATTATGTATAAACTCTCAAAAATAGCATCCTTAACCATCATGACTGCTAACTTTCCCTTTCACCTAGCAATCTTGTACTCCTCCTTATTCTTCTATTTATCCTTTCCATCCTTACTTTCAGCCAAATTTGCATACACTCTCTTCTTAGCCTACACCTTTACCTTCACCTCTTCATTCCACCACGATTCGCCTTGGTGCTTTCCTGAGTGGCCTGTCGAGACATCTAATTCCTCTCTAGTTGTCTCTTGAAGCTACTTGAAATCTTATCCCATATATTATGAGCATTCCCTTCACTTCCCTAAGACCTTCTCACCATCAACTTATCCCCTATATCTAAAGCACTGTCCAAAGTCAAACTTCCCCATCTTATCCTCAGTTGATCCTCCACACCTCTTCTCTTCTGCTTCTTAATTATCTCCAAGTCCATCACCAAAATCCTATGTTGGGTTGAAAGAATCTCACTCGGTAAGATCTTATAGTTCATTACAAATACCCCCATCTTCTTTCCTAAGGAGAAAGAAGTTAATTTGAGTCATGGATACCAAACTACGAAAGGTAACCGAGTGAACCTCCTTCTTGAGTAAGTTCAAATTAACTACCACCAATCTTAATGCCAGAGAAAATTCCAAAATCCAAAATCCAAGGGTCATGATGGCACTTGTCTCGACAAGCCTTGACAAGTAAGCCAATCATCCAAACTAATATGGAATGAGAAAACAACAAAATAACCCAAGGTAAGGCTCCTAGAATGAAGTTTAACATAACATATACAATAATTACAGAAAAATACATAACAATGATGCCATAAATCACCCTAATTCCTATGTCATGGTGTAAGAACCAACTAAGTACATCTTAGTTAAAATATACAACTGATAGTCCAAAAGAAATATATTTTGTCTCTAAATATGAATATAGGACATAAAATAAAAATGGGAGGTAGTAGATCATCTCTGGAACCATAGACAGATCGCAACTTTAAAAATACTCCAAAAACTGCCCAAATAAGCTACCATCTACACCGAAAGGGCATAGTAGGGATAAGTGCAGTCTAATTGTTCTCATTAGGTATCATAGCGGACTAAGCAAAGTACAAAATAAAAAATATAACAAAACACACTATGGACATGTCATCTGCATTAGAAAATGTCCCAAACGGTAGCCCATACCATCTCTACTATTAGTTCTAAAGTATATACATACACAAAATACAAGTATAGAAAAGAAGCAAAGGGTAGATAGACATCAAATTAAACACAAAAGTACAATATATGAAGTGCATAATTTATAAAATGCATTGAGAATGATAATGATGATATGAATCAAAAGGTTATTGCACAACCTCTATATATACCTACTGAGTTGTTTTCCTGAGGTAGACCCATAGAGGGTTTGTAGGACCATATAAAATCAAATAACTAATATTAATCTAATATCCATAACTCCTGTTTAGCACATACATTGACAATGGGTTAGTAGAGATGTCACTTTTTCTATTAGAAAAAGTCAGTATTTTGATGTTTGATGAATGTATATGACATAAGGCTGTAATTCTCACTGCCAACCAGAAAGAGGATTTCCAATTCCAACCAATATACCAACCATGTTTGCAAAAAATCCACTCAATAAGCACACTATCTATTATCTAATATAATCCATATGCCAATAGAGTAAGATATAGAGTAATATGCTATTGATACTATATAAATCTCAACTTAAAATATACAATTTACATGTCAAAAGGAAGATAATGATACCCATATTTCAAATTTCCATGTTGGGGCCAAAAATAGACCCCCTAAATAGGTTTTCGAAAAAAGAAGGGTAAAACCAAGAATTTTAGTATGTATACCCCATGATTAAAGGAACCTATAGAAGAAAAACCAAGTGAAAATGGGTTGAAATTGAAGAAGTACTAATTGTAGACCTTCCGGGCCAACATCTCAAAAATCTACTTTTGAAATAAAGTTTTAACAAGCTTTAAATGACAAGAATTAGTGGAAATAATTGAAATGGGGATTTGGAGCTTACTTAAGCTTGAAAATTGAAAAAATCTCCCAAAAACACTAAAACCCAAAGCCCAATACTAAAAATGGTGAAAAAATTGATAATATACTATATATATTACCCAGGTGACGCTAAAGTGGCACTTGGCTACTTAAGCGTTGGCCATTTAAGCAACCAGTGTCCAATTAAGCGACACTCACCCCACCTGCTTGTATCGCTTAACCAAATATCATTCAAGGAAGACTTTCTTATGAGAGTTGGTTATTGCTTAAGTGACACTCAACTGGCTAAGACAGGTCACTTAAGTGACCGGTTGGTCACTTAAGCAGCCTCTACTTAAGCGATCCAAGTATCGCTTAAGTGGATGGACCAGCTGAGTGGTGCATCGCTGGAGACTTAGAGAATTTCAAGTATCTGTAAACCCCTCAATTTATTTGAAATCCTATGAATGCAAATAAACTATTCTACCTACCAAATTTGATTCTCTGGTCTCAATGGCGATATCATATTTTTGAAAAAATATAATTTTTACAAAATTGATTCCCGAGACCTAATTTCACATATTTTTAAATCGAGGGTCAAAATGAGATACCAAAGCCATAAAATCACACCGACTATGTTGTCAACCTAAAATTAATGTTCTAGATCTTCTAGCATAGTCCGTTTAGCCATCCGATATACAGAACAACAAAGCATAAAAATGATTGAATCACAAAAAAATGAACAATTCACAAAAATCAAAAAAATATCAAGTCATTACATCATCTACCACTAAAAATCTAGTTTGTATTTGAACTAAACACAAGGGAAACAGTTGAATCTGCAAAAAACTAGGGATAATTACCACGTATATCAGACTCATCCTCTGAAGTAACCTCATCTATAGGTCAATGTCTCCACTGGACCTTAACTATGAAATATCTCTAGAACTCAACCGCGTAACATTCCTAGATAGAATAAAGATGGGCTCCTCAACAAAAGACAACCTCTCATCTTACATGAACTGAATTCTAATAATTGACATGAGACTCTTGTTAGTCGCCTATATTCGAGTTTTAGTAATGACAAACTAATCATTGGACTTTTACAAGATATTGGAAGATCGCTAATGATGGAAGAATATGTCATAAAAAAATATGATGGATCAATGAAGGATAAAACAACATAGAAGCAAGCAAGAGAGCCGGCACCAAAATGGAGGGGCATCCAATCATAATGATTCATGACCATGGTATCTACAGAGTATAGCAAGAAAATCAATAAAGAATTTGAATAAAAGAAAGAAGGATTATAGTCCCAAAATCATTGCAAATCAAATAAATAATAAATTAGAACAAAAGGAAGGAATACCATAACCTCTACATGGAAATATCTGATATGGACATGTATAGTGGTGGAAGTTGCACCACGTATAAACATATCTAGTATGGACATACTTTATGGTGTCATCCCTCAATCAAGGAATTAATTAAAATCCTTGATTTAGAAGAAATATATTGGGTTTCCATTGAAGAAGCAATGGCAGAGAAAGCTAGAAACTATAAAAATAAGAGACTATAGGCTGAAGCACTTTGGCAACTTCAAAGAGAAACCTCAAAGTGTATTGGTCTTAGTCTCACAAAGCATTGTAATATTTAGATTATAATTTTTATAATAAGAATAGGATCGAGTCAACTTTGTAATTGAAGTTGTATCACAAGATTTCAAGAACCAAATAAGTTTTTGAAACTTGTTTCTCATCATTATACTCTAGCAAACATTGAAAGATCTAAGGAAATGTTGAAACACAAGGGGACTGGATGTAGGCACCACATGATGTTCCAAATCATGATAAATCTTTGTGTTTTTTTTACTGTAGATGCAGTTGTTTATTTACATGTTTGTTTCAAATCTAATCCTTTTAGTAAAGTAAAATGATTTGCAGGAAAGTCAACTATGAGGAGTCAATGGTCAACTCACAAAAATTTTAAATTCACCCCTCCTCTTGAATTTCAATTAGTATCAGAGAAGTTCTCACCAATAGTGTTTCTTAACCACACATTAGCAAAGATCTAAGGGTAATTTATTAAATTCCTGGTGCTTTCCTTCAAGATGGTCACACCTTCACGAGACCACTAAACTTTAATGGATAGCACTACTCTTACTGGAAGAACAAATTCAGAATCTGTGTCTAATAAAATGACTTCCAAACCTGGGTTATTATTATTAATGAACCAAAGTCGATCGCAGGACTCAAAGAAAATCAAAAAAACAAAGATAAAAAATCGAGCAGTACTGATGCAGAGGACCTTCAAAGCTTTCAGGTCACCAAATAATAAGAAGAGGTAATTCAAATTAATGCACGAGCTATAAGTTTAATTTTTATGCAGTTAGTGGAGAAGAATACGATAATATATCAACCTATGACACTGGAAAATATATTGGACAAATTAGAGGTGACATATAAAGAAACCACAAAGGTTAAAAAATAAAAAATTTCTACCCTCATCAATAAATATGAGTTGTTCAAAATGAAAGAGAATAAGAACATTGTAAAAATGTTTGCCAGATTCAGTAAGATCATATGTGAATTGAAATCATCGGGGATGATCTATCCATATAGCCCGCAAGTCCAGAAGCTAGTCTGAAGTCTCCCAAAAGTTTGGGAAACCATGGCTGCTATTCGGGAAGATAGAGATCTTCACAACATGACATATGACAAACTATGAGGCAACCTCATTATATATAAACAAAATTATATCAACAGGTACCACAAATAGGAAAAAAAGAAAACAGTAACCTTTAATGCCATACCAACTGACGAAGAGGACATTTTGGAAGATGCCAATAGTGAAGGAATGACTCTCATAAGTCATAGTGTAAGAAAAATTATGACACAGAGAAAAAAGAGATCCTAAGGAGCCAAAAATAATTACTCCGATAGAAATGATGATCATTGTTATCACTGTGAAAAACCTGGCAACTTCAAAAAAATGGTCCAAAGCTAAGAAGAAGTTTGTCTAGAAAGAACCAAAATTTTTTAGCCTAGATTGATGAAGATGAAACTGAAAAAGAAATAGAAGCCTCCAATAAATGCTTCACGGTAATAGGTGAATCTAGCGAGGTAAGACCACACGATTGTCATAATTATAATATTCTTGAATCTAATTTAGATTTTATAATTGACGAGCATCAAAAAATTATAAATGCATATAACAAACTCACTCAAGAGAAGAAAAGTTGCAAAGCACGAGTTAAATGATAACTTGAAGAGGAACAAAGAAACTCAAAAAAATCAAAGCATGTCAAATTAACATTGACTTACTTCATGATAATATTTATGTCTTTCGTATTCTCCCACTAATCGTGCTTACAGAGTTTACAATAAAAGAACTATATATATTAAGAATCTATTCATATTATATTTGATGAATCTAATCACCCTTATTATTTTAAGTGTTAATGAAGAACAGGTAAGCAATCTACTATTTGGGGAAAATAATAGCACAACCTCTAAGCCATCACAAGAAAAGTCAACTAATAACCATTTGAGTCTACTTGGTGTACTTCCCGATAGAGAAATAGAGTTTGGGACTGATATTCTTCTAGATACCTATCCTATCTCCATTCCTCCCTAATCGATAGAATCTATTGAACTTAATGATTTGATTTAACAACTTAAGGACCTTTTTGATAAGGGGATCATCAAACCTAGCATCTCCCCATGGGGTGCTCCGTTCTTATTCATGCACAAAAAAGATGGTACTCTAAAAATGTGTAAAGGCTATAACATTTAAATAAGGTCAGCATCAAGAATATGTACCCCATCCCTAGAATTGATTATCTATTTTACTGGATCTAGGGAGCCGTTGGTTTTTAAGTATTGATCGTAGATCTGGATATCATTGGTGGATGGTAAGGGATTTGACATCTAAGAAAGGATTTCTAAACTCGGTATGGTCAATTTGAGTTTGTGGTTATGTCCTTTTTGATAACAAATTCTCCTACAACATTTATGGATATACGAACATAGTTTCCTAGTTTATAAGGAATGATCTACGAACACCGAAATCAGCTAGGAACACAAAAACTAGCCGAGAACAACAAGGACAACAACTACGGGCAGAAACACACAAAACACCACAAACCGAGAATAAAAAGCAAGAAATAAAGACAAATATTGCAAGAAAAGTAAAGGATAGGCAAGATTAATAAGAAGTTACAAAGAAAGAAGGACCAAACCGTGTATTAAAAGATAAGACCCTTAAACTCGTAACAACAAACACCAATCTTTTTACGGTGACCGCTAATGGAATCAACTCTACGTTACAACCACCGTTTCTATGAAAAGATCAATAATGGATTTTCTAAGACCTACACTAAGGTTGTTACACTGTCGAAGAGAGAAAAAGTCTTTCACATATTCATCATTCAAAAAATAAAGATAAAAGACCTAAAAGAGACTATATATAACCTTATTATATAATGGAAGACAAAATGACTCCAATACCCTTAATGAGGTGGGGCGGCCATAGAGTGTTACTTGGAAAATACTAATTGACCAAAATGCCCTTAATAAAGGTCCCAGAATGATGAATCCTCAATCTTCAATGCTCCAACCAATCTACCATATACGGGATTGGTCTTTGGTGTACTCAAATCGGCCTCTCCATGTAGGATCCCGTGTCCTCAATGCTATGAATTCTTGATGCCCAATGTACTGACTTTGAATGATGTCATTGAAAGCTAAGGTATCAATTTAACCCGAATCACTAGTAGTATTTGGAAATGTTTGTCATTGTCTTCATAGATGACATAATTTTTTACTCTACAAGTGAGGAGGAGTATGCATACCATTTGAGGATAATGTTACAAACCCTTAAAGATTGCCAATTGTATTCAAAGTTTAGTAAGTGTGATTTCTTGTTGGAGTCAGTTACATTTTTAGGGCATGTGATTTTGGGTGCATGTTTTTATCTATACCCTTAGAAAACAAATGCGATGAAGCATTGGCATAGGCCTATTTCTCTTTTTGATATTAGGAGATTTATAGGTTTAGTTGATTACTGTAGAAAATTTATTTAGGTTTTTCCTCAATAGCTGCACTGCTAACAATGTAGTCATAAAAGAAGGGAAAGTTCCAGAAGTCAGACAAATGTGAGAAAAACTTTCAAGAATTAAACGATAGGTTAAATTTAACAGTAGTGCTAGCTTTGCTAAAAGTGTTAGGAAAATTTATTGTATATTGTGAAGCATCCAGAGTTGGAAAGGTTGTGTTTTTATGTAAAATGGAAAAGCGATAGCTAATGCATCTAGATAATTTAAAGAACATGAGAAGAATTATCCAACTTATAATTTAAAGTTAGCAGCTATTCTGTTTCCCTTGAAAATTTGGAGACACTATTTGTATAGTGTGCACGTTTATATTTTCACTGATCATAAGAGTCTACATACATATTTACATAGATGGAGTTAAATCATTATTAGAAAAGATGGTTGGAGTATCTAAAAGATTATAAAATGAATGTTCTCTACCATTTGGGTAAAGTGAATATAGAAGCAAATTCATTGATTACGCGGTCTATGTTTCGGTTTTGTATGGGTAGTGTAGCCCATTTGGAAAAAGTGAAAAAGCCACTGACTAAAGAGGTGCATAGATTTGCCTAATTGGGTGTATGTTTGCTTGACACAGATGATGGTGGTGTAGTAGTTCAGATTAGTTTTGATCACTCTTTAGGGGTTATGTGAAACAGAAAAAGCATAATGATCCCATACGTAGCTAGTTAATAGATACAACTCATGTAAAAATGGTTGAGGTTTTCTCCTAGGGGGAGATGGGGCCCTTCACTATTAATGTTTGTTATGTGTCCCTAGTGTTAATGGGTTAAGATAAAATATATTAGCAGAATCTTACAGTTCTAAGTATTAAATTCACCCTAGTGCTACCAAGTTGTACTCAGACCTATAAAAGGTTTACTGGTGGAATGGTATGGAGAAGGACACACCAGAGTTTATTGACAAGTGTCCCAATTGTTAGGAGGTGAAGGTTGAGCATCAAAGACTAGGAGGTACACTTTAGAACATTGGCATCTCTACATAGAAGAGGGAGTTCATTAATATGATTTTTACAATAGGATTTCCTCGCACCATGGGTTATTATGGATTGAATGGCCAAGTCAACCCATTTCCTGCCAGTTATGACCTCAAATACGACTGAAGATTATGCTAATATTTATGTTCTTGAGTAAGAATTTATGGAATTCCCTTATCAATATTCTAGATAGAGATACTGAATTCACTTTTCATTTTTGGCAATCATTTCAAAGGGGCCTTAGTACTAAAGTGAAGATTAATATTGCTTTCTATTTGCAAACTAATGGTCAAACCTAATGAACTATCAAAAATTTGGAAGACAACCTGAAATCTTATGTGATTGATGAGTGGTGAATCTACCACGTAATTATACTCCACATTCGTGCACACTATTATACTTTGAATAAATATGCGAGACATAGTTTGTGATTAGATGCACTAATATTCACACTTTATAGGGACCAAGATGATAAGATGAAATATGTGGATTGGAGCTAAAGAAGAACAAAAAGAAGAAAAGAAGTACAACTGAAGACCTGGAGCAGAACATGGACTCAGTAATTTTGATAATAGTCCTCAAACCGAGGTCACAGTTAGTTAAGATGGTCAAGTTAATGCTATCATATGGCATTACCCAGGGTCGAGATAGGCCTAATCGCAGTAAAATAAGTGTGATCACGACCTAGCGAAAAATCATCCCCAAGGAAAAGATGTAAATGAACACAACTATTCCCAAATTTTACCTAAAGAATACTCAAATCCTATCATTCCATGATACACTCCACAATTCGCAATTATTGAATATTGTTCTAGCTCTTATCCTACATACTTGAAGAAGAAAATATTATATTAATTTTGGGTGAAGAATACATTGGAGTAGCTTCCAAGTGAAGAATTACCTACTCCCATTGATGATTTGTGGATATTCAAAGTTTGAAGTCACATTCACTTAGCCTTTCATAAATCTAATCAATGTAGGTAATTGGGTATATCTTGCTTACTATTTCTATGTGTATGTAGTTCTTCTCTTGGGATTATGCTACATTAGGGTTTAACTACATCTGGGATGTGATTTGTTTGTGCATTTACTAGTTTATGATGTTGGGATCTACTATTGATTTAGTAAATTGGTTGGGATTTATGGGTGAAAGCCTCAACTACTAAAATGGGTTTTATGGATGAAAATTCCAAGCTCTTGTAAGCTCAAACCATCCATAAATGAGGGGTGTGGGAACCAAGGCAATAGTAGGTAATTATTAGGTTTAGTTTTCTAATTTTCACTATCTTAGACATAAGGGTGATTATAAAGTTGACTACATGCAGGGCTCCATCCAAGAAATAGAAGTATCTAATTTAGATATTAGGTGGTTTTAATTGAAGAACTTGTTAGGTACTCGAAAGGGTAAATTAGTCACACCCTATAGGTTTTGTTGATAAAATAACCTCAAGGATTTCCAACCTAACCTACAATATTACCAATATTTAGAATGTGCATCAATTCATCATATGCCAATGCATAAGTTGACCCTAGGAAAGCATAATCCCATGATGCATGCCTAATTGATTGGACTCAAATTATCCATAGCCACGAATTAGTACTTGAAAACCCCAAAAAGAAATATTAGTAATGATATTTTCCAAACCTCCCATTTTTAGCTTTACGCACTGTAGGTTTGAATATAGCAAGGGTCCACTATTCTGGGCTAATTTGATAGCCACTTTCATTGTTCCTCGTGGATTTGACCCAGACTCAAAAGTTGGGTAAATATATTGATGACGACCACCTTGTAATTAAATTGATGTGTAAGTTGAGTGTTATAAGAAATGGCACCGTTGCCAGGGAACAATATGTCTTATAGAATTCATTTGTAATTTTAGCTTACTCATATGAATTCAAATTTGTAAATAAGTGTTTGCAATTTTCTTTTGTTTTTTGTGTTAGGTAGATTTTTATTCTTATTTTCTTTTCTCTATGGAGTCTTGAAACTACAATGATTTTGGTATTTGGAAGTTCTATCTTGATGATCCATGTCCATATTGTGACAGACCCCACTTTTTGAGAGATTATAGGTATGCTCTCCAGAAAGACATGGAATCCCCATTACGATCCTATTTGGAGTATAGTTATTCTTTATGTAGTGGTCGAGATAGACGTTAGAGTGATTCTCCAAATTCCCCTCCCCATGTTATGCCAACTCAATTATTAGTTCTTTATATGAGTTTGACAGTTATCATTATCTGAGAAGGGAAGAACAACAAGCCAAGTCCAATAGTTTTGAAGCAATGCTTCAAACTATTTTTGATTGGGTAACTAAAATGGTGGATAGTGTGCAAGACATACATCAACCCATTAGGGCATGGAAAGATGATATTGCCAAGATAAATGAAATAGGAAAGGAAGTAAATTATTTAAACACCATTTCTTTGCCCACTTCCCAAGAGGAGGTGAATCAAAAAAAGAAACCAAGTTATATGGTAAATAATGAGATTTGTAGTGAAGAATCCTCAGAGATCTCCTAACTAACCAAACAACATATTTTTAAAGATACCAAAAGTGATGAAATGATGCTAATGTTAAAAAAAGAAACCAAGCAAATCTCTTATGAAGACTATAGACCATCTCGGGGGTAAGAGTGATAAAAGGGATGTAATTATGAAATTAGGGGAAGAACCTCATTCAAACCATTTTTCAATGTTGTTCTTGGTGGATTTGATAAAAATCTAAACACCCAAGCAAATGATAGATTTTTGTAAGAAGGAGCACAACCATTACATTTTGGAGTTTGATGTTCCTAATCTGCACATCGGCACCCCGCACTCCAAGGACAAGAAGCTTAACTTTCGATGTTCAAATAATGGGAATAATTGTTCCAACCCTTACCCATGGTGCCAAATAAAAAATTTGATGTGAAGTTGGGTTAAAGGTTCAAGTCTTCAGAGTGGCGAGATAAAAACTTGATCTTCATGTGCCTACGTATATCTAGCTTCACCTTGTAAGACTTGAATTTTCTTTCCCTCTGCCACTCAAGTAATAGTGAACCAAATTTGGGACGGAGATTCAAATCTTCTAAGTGGAAACACAATCTATAGTAGGAGAAGTTCCTTAACACAAGAGATGGGGAGAAACGCATCATAACCATGAAATTGTCTCGTATCCTTTTATTTATTCATGATAGAGTAGATTTTAATTTTGTTTTTATTCATGCATAATCCATAAAATATTGATGCTAGAAGGATTGTTGATTGAACTTAAAAAAAGAAAGGTGTGAAATTATGATGTTTGGACTAAGAAGGAAAATGCAGAGTACCTACAAATTTATCTTAGTTGCCGCAATCACTATCCATGTCGCCATAATTGCGGTGGCCGTATGTCCCTAATCCCGAGTATCTGACCACGATCGTAATTAATGCAGTTTAAAAGACCATCGAATTGTCTACTCTCCCCCACACCTCTTTTTCAAATTCTCTCAAAATTCTCTAAGGCTGAAGCATTTGTTGAGTGTCCACATAGTAAATTTTGATTCATCCTCATCATATAACATGGTAAGTGATCCAAACTCCTTTGTTTAGATATTGTTTTAGGCTTGGAATTGCAGTTTATCAAAAGGCCTACTATAATGTTTTCTATGCCAAATCCATTGTTGTGTATGATTATTGTGCTGGTTAACTGTTGTAGTTGGTTTACACATTTACGAGTAATTCTTGAGTACCCAGAGCCTATAAATAATAGACTTCATGTGTATATCATATGTTTGATTAATTCCCTCAATGAAATCCATGCTACTTCATTTGAGTTTTGAGGGCAGTAATCTGACATTGAGGGTTTAAGTTTCATGAGAATAATGAGAATTTATAAATTGGAACATATTTTTGGGTTAAAATTTGGTGTTTTTGTGATGTATAAAAACTGTCAAAAATGGTCCTAGTTATTGCAGTTGTGGTTATCAGGACTATAATTGCGGAAATAAAATTACGACTAAGGGTCTATAATGGCTTAAATTCAATTGTGGTGATAGGACCACGATTTCCATAACTGAGACTAGCTTTCAGCGAATTCTAAAATTTTTGCATGTTGATTTCTTACCCTAAAACCGATTACAACATTGCCGTATGTGTTTACCAAATTAATCTAACATGGTTTTGGTGTGAAATTGCTAAGAATAGTTTGGATTATGTTTCCTAAACGTACTCAGCATGGGAGACTACAACCACGTTTGTTTCATGGATCATGAATGTCATAACTAGTATTATTGTCAACTCCTAAGGACTAAACTACTTCTAAAGAGAGACATCTGAATGGACAAGGTGCCATGTCAGTACCCAGAATTCTTTGATAAGCTTGCTGCTTACAGGTGGATATGCTTTTCCTCGGACCTATGTGATGCTAATGAACACTAGGAGTAAGATATTTATGTGAATCTTAGCATAGTCTCTCTGACAAACCCTGTAGTGATTATTAGGGGGAAGGAAATGCATTTTGGTGCTGAACAAGTGAATAAAGTTTATGTGCTTCTTGATATAGACATGGCTGAATTCTAAGCCAAAGATTGAGAGCCAGGTACTTGGTTGGTTGGCACACTGTGCCCTAATAAGAGGTCTCTTGGGCTGCCACCAAAAGAGGGATCTCCATACATGACCTCACAGCAGAGGCCAAAACATGGTTGAACATTATCTGTAGTGGAGTTTTTCATTGCACACATATGACCTCTCTCATTGATTTTTGTGCATGTATGATAGTCTGTCTGATGTCTGGTATTGCTTTGAACTTGGCTCAGATTATTCTTAAAGAATGTTTGCATTTTAAGATTCTGGGTGGTACACTTATTCCCTTTCCTTATCTTACTACTGAGTTGTGCAGAAGGGGCGAGGTAGAGAAGTATCCCATAGATACTTAGGTGAAACCCAATCCCTACATAACTCCACTTAAAATTTTGGGATAAGGCGTACCTAGCCAAAGCAAGAAGAGAAAGGTCGACTTAGATAAGTCAATAGCTAAGGAGCCTGAATCTTGTAGACCATGTTCTTCTGGGTCCCTTTAAGACATTGGTATTGATATTAGAAAAATTAGATCTAGTATCGGGTTTGCCTCAAGGGCTAGGAGAGTTATCCACCAGGCGTCACTTTATGTGACCCGCTCAGACTATGAAGAATATTAAGAGGAGCAAAAGATGTAGGAAACTATAGTTTCTAGGCTTGAGAGGGCAAATTTAGAACTGATAAAGTCTCAAAGGGATCTAAGAACTCCCACTTCAAGATGAAGAAATGGGAGAAGAAGAGAGACAAGTTCTTCTGCCAAATATGGAAAGGGGTCAAGTGACTATGAAAGGTCCGAAAACCTCGTGACAAGATACCTTCTCCCAGGGTCAAGAGTGATGATGAGGCCCCAACTGACTGGTAAGATGCTGTTACTGATGGAGATGATGTGGAGTCTTTAGGAGAGAGAAGATCTTGAGACAGATTCAGGGATCATCCTTTTTCCCTCGCTTTATTGCTTATGTAGTGAGGACATGCTATCTCTTCTGTTGGGGTTGCTTATTTCTCGATCTATATTATTTTGATATATTTTTGGATATTTTTGGTATTAATATGATTAAATTATGGATGATTTTTATTTTTTTTGAATTGATACGTTTGGGCACTCTTATGGTGCCCATATTTCATGGATTAGTCATTTTGTTTATATTTTTATATTTTTATTTTACTTAGTTTTATTTTGATTAAGGTGATACATGAGGAGCTTTTACCTATGACAGATTGAGTGATAACATTCTTAAGGGGAAGGCATTGTGACTAGGTTTTGAGTTTAAATGTAGGGGAATTCTGAGTACCCATGGCATCAAGGTAATAAATGCAAGGGAAGCCTAAGTACTTGTAGCGTTGCGAATTTGGCAATGCACTCATCCTATTGGAAATGTCTGAGTAGCCATATGGTTGGTTTACCCATATTGAGACAAACTTAAAGACATAGGTTTGTATTGTTGTCATAAGACAGAAAATTGTACGTGGAGCAAATGCAAAAGAAATAACCCCCTCCGTCAAAAAAATTTTCCCAAATCAAGGGTATGGACATGATCAATCTTGTAACATAAGTTTTTCTCTTTTTATGACTCCAAAATATTTGGCTTGTATATATAGATATATACTCTATGTTGGTCTCTTACGTGAGGGGTAAATTGAGCCTCCTTGGTGAGTTCACATACCATAAGTGGTGGATATTTTTTTATTAAATCTCCTGTATACTTGTGTCATCTAGAACTTTCCTCATTAGTCTATGAAGGCTAATTTTGATTGTATTTGATTGGAGAAATGATCTTAAGGCCATCTTTGTGACTTTTGGAAGCCTATTTTAGCCTAAAAAGCCTACCCGTGCATAAATATTATCCCTAGTCACCCAATTTGAGCCTTTAGCCCTTTCTTTGGAAAAAATATTACAAAACGTGAACCATTCACTTTTTATACCTCTTTTGAACCATAGCCTCCTTGAACTTAGAAATTCAATTTGGGACTAAAAGCCTAAGACAAGGGTGGGGAGGATTGACGGAAGAAACTTTGGAACATGAAGTCTTAGTGAATGCCTATGCGCTTAAGCATTGAAACAAATGAATAACAAGAAAGGACCCAACAAAGGAAGGAATTTAATAAAATTTTCAAGAAAAAAATGAAAGAAAATGGTTGAAACAACAAAGCAATAGTTGACACTTGTGTAATCAAAAGAATGAAAACTAAGTGAAGTGGACTATAGTCAATGGATTGATCAAATTGTGTGATATAAATGTTCAAGGAGGGTATAACCATGCTTTTCCTTAATGATATCCTAACCTAACCCAAACCTATGTTACATGCTTAATAGGACTTTCAAGATCTCCAACCATTTACTTTCATTGTAGTAGCGATTGAAAATATGGGCAAGCCTATGGTATTACCCTTGTTTAGCATAGGTAATTCTTGTTAGGGAGAGATTTTTTCATTTAAAATTTCATGTTGCATATTTTGTAGTTGGTGCGTGATATTTTTCTTCTTGTGAGGAGGCATGTGAAAAAGTTAGGGTAGGTGATTTTTTCACCTTCCAAGAAATAAGGAAGAAGGGGTATAGATTAGTGATGGTCAAAACTTAGTCACTTTTCGAGTATTCAATGTTGTTGCATTGTTTCTTTTTGATGTCTTTTTCATACTTAGATATTGATTTTTATGTGGAGGGGTGAAGTGAGAATATCTTGGCCCATGTACAAAGAGCTACTTGAGGTGGTGACTAAGCTTAAAGTCAATATAATGATTGGGTCATCTACTTTGGGCATAAATATGCATTGTTTCATGCTAAGAGGTAGTGTTGCTTAAGGACAAGCAATGTTTTAAGTTGGGGGTGTTGATGAGTGGTGAATCTACCACTCAATTATACTCCACATTCATGAACATTACCATGCTTTGAATAAATAAGGGAGGCATAATTTGTGATTAAATGAACTAATATTCACATTTTGTAGGCACCAAGATGATAAGATGGAAAGATGTAGATTGGAGCTACAAAAAACAAAATAGAGCAAAGAAATGCAACTGAAGACCTGGAGCAGAACATGGAATCAGTTATCACTATTGCGGTCCTAAGACCTCGGTTGCAATTAGTCAACATGGTCAACATACCATGATTGCATGGCATTACCTGTGGTACGATCAGTGTGAACACATCAAAACTTGAGCGATCGCGGCCTAGTAACAAATCAGACCAAATAAAAAGATGTAAATGCAAACAGTTGTTCCCAAATTTTCCCTAAAGAATATTCAAACCCCATCATTCCATGATACACTCCACAATTCCCAATTACTAAAAAGTGTTGTATCTCTTAGCTTTCATACATGGAAAAGAAAATATTGTATTAATTTTGGCTGAAAAATACATTTGAGTGGCTTTTAAGTGAAGGATTAGCTAACTCCCATTGAAGATTTATGGATATTCAAATCTTGAAGTAACATTCACTTAGTCTTTCATAGATCTAAACAATGGAGGTTATTGGGTATATCTTGCTTACTATTTCTGTGTGTAGCTAGTTCTTCCTCTTTGGATTATGCTAGATTAGGGTGTAAATATGTATGGGATGTGATTTATTTGTGCATTTACTAGTTTGATATGTTGGGATCTACTATTTCTTAAGTAAATTGGTTGGTATTTGTGGGTGAAATCCCCAAATACCCATATGGGTTGGATGGATGAAAATCCCAAGCTCTTGAAAGCTCAAACCGTCCGTGAAGGGGGCGGTGTGGGAACCAAGGAAATAGTAGACAATTATTGGGTTTAGTTTGCTAATTTTCATTATCTTAGACATAAGGGTGATTATGAAGTTTACTATACATAGGGCACCATCCTAGAAATAGGAGTGTCTAATTGAGGTATTAGGTGGTTTTGATTAAAGCACTCATTAATTGAGGTTTTGTTGACAAAATAACCTCAAGGATTTCAAACCTAACCTACCACATCACCAACATTTAGAATGTGCATCAAGTTATCACACGCCTATGAATAAGTTGCCCCTAAGAAAGCATAATCCCAAGATCTGTGCCTAATTGATTAGGCTCTAATTATTCATAGCCCTGATTTAATACTTGAAAACCCTAAAAAGAAATATTAGTTGTGATATTTTCCAAAACCTCCATTTTTATCTTCTTGTACTCTAGGTTTGTAGTTAGTAAGTGTCCATTATTATGGGATAATTGGATAGCCTCTCGCATTGTTCCTCGTGTATTCGACCAAGACCCAAAAGTTGGGTAAATATAATAATGCCGATCGCCTTGCACTTAAATTGATGTGTAAGTTGAGCGTTATCTGTGATCGACTTCAAAGGAAAATAGAATGATCATCTAACCTTTATTGATGTTGTTTATAACAACAACTACCATTCTAGCATCTAGAAGGCTCTATTTAAAACATTATATAGGCATATGTGATCACCCGTAGGTTGGTTATAAGTTTGTGAAGCGGATTTGATTGTGATGAATTCTATTCTAAAAGTTATGAAGAAGGTTGATTTGATTTAAGAAAGGTTGAAAACCGCTCAAAGAAATAATAAAAGGGATGCAGATGTATGGAGGAAAGAACTAAAGTTTAAGGTAGGTGATAAGGTTTTTTTTTTTAGGATTCACCCATGAATTGAGTAATGATGATTGGACAAAAAGGAAAGCTCAGCCCTCAATACATTAGTCCTTATGAGGTCATAAAGTTTGTTGGAGATATTGCGCATTAAGTAGATCTTTCATCAGAATTAGCTGCCGTTCATCAAATTTTCTATGTGTCCATGTTAAAGAAGTAAATTGGAGTCCTATCCTTTGTGGTCCCCATATAAATTATTAGAGTGAAAGATAGCTTGTCCTATGAGAAGATCCCAGTTGAAATTCTTGATCGACAAGTTCAAAGGTTAAGAAATAAGGAAGTTGACATGTCCCGAACCATGGCTTTGTCGGGTTGGGTATCTCAAGTCAAACAAGGATCGGAGACCACCCCCAATACCTTGACCATTAACCACCCTACACCCCATGTTGGATGAATTCTTAACATATAAAAAGATAAATCAATAATAATTTTAAAACATTAGATGAAATCTATAACCATAACCAAATAGTCATAACCAAGTGGAAAACCAATACAAAAGACAATGCCAGTACCAATACCGATGCTAACACTATTACTGACACTGCCCATGCCTATAGTATTCCAATAAAGCCTCTAACCAGAATTAAACAATATCTAATCGATACATGCCCCGAACCATGGCTAAAACCATAACAAATTAAATAAGAATGAAAAATAAGTCCATAGCATGAAATGGGGTATTCTAGAGTATGGAATCTCAACACTTAAATCTAATTTTAAAGCTATCCCAACCCAACTCGAGAATGCCATGGTTTTGGACAACCATGGTTAGTAGAGTGAACAGTAGCATGTAACTCTGGCATAAATATAAAATTAATGCCATCAATTTAAAAACCAAACAATATAATATGCAATGACATATATACCTATATACCGTATCGGGAGAAGCAATAAGGTTTCACATGCATTTAAAACCTTGACCCGGATTGTGCAGTTTTACCGTCATAAATCCACCCACAGGCTATATGGGTCCAATGTTACCCCTTGAATAGGCCCCAGTATGTGTAGCTGCATGAACCAGAGATATCATAGAAACCCGAGGATTCCCCTTTCCCCTTCGCCCTTAAGGATACATAAATACAAGTATAGACGGGGGACTCTCGTGTAACCTAAAGCATATGATCACAAAGACTAACCATTATATCAAAAAACATGAGTTTCTAGTGTCCGTCCATCAAACTCACACATCATAGCAAGCTATCACAACCCTCATTATTGCCCAATTAAAATATTTAGGACGTAACCAAATCACCAATTTTAGGAGTTAATTATTTAGGCATTATAAAGTGGTATCTTCATACCGACTATAGATTGTAAACAATGTCATTAGCCAACACTTAAGGGATTTCGATGTACCCCACAAACTCTATTATTAATATCGCTTGGGGGATTCCTGTGTACCCCACAAGGTTTTTAAAATTGTCCATAACCATTCTTAATCAATTATACCATACAACAGTTTCAAAAGTAAGTTATACCAAACACCTTAGGAATTCCATTGTACCCCTCAATAAAATTCCCACCTTTTTCATTATCACTAACAAGTTTTACAATACAAGGTTGGGGTAAAAACGACTTCAAATGTCACCAATTTAGAGAAAGTTACCATTACCAAGTTCGACCACCATACCCATGCAACCATATGTTCAAAACTATAATAAAAATATGAAAACCATAATTAAACCATAGGAAAACATTGTTCAACAATGAATATCAAAACCCCCTACCTTTATTTCAAAATGATAATAATACCATCAAAAATGTATATTAAAGTGTGTGCTTTTACAAATATAACAATGAGGGGAGTGTAACATGGCTTAATTACAAATATTTAGAGAGAGAATATAATTCTTAAACCATTAGATGACCACTTTAAGGAATCCTAGCCAATAACCCTTGAGAGGACTTTGAGAGGATAAAGTGGATGTTTAATCTTGTAAAGTGTGGAATGAATTCCCCAAAAGTGTTTTAGGGATATGGGCTCTTAAGGGTTCTATATGGGCAATGTCAAAAGTGACCTCAACTAAAAAGATATAAAATAGTCGTCCGTGGTTATGAGTCGACCCTTTGACTCATCACCATATCATACAACTTGTAGCCACGAGTCATAACCTAGATAATGGTCTAGAAACCCATACACTGTCCTCCTTACGACTCCATGACTCTAGTCGTAAACTGATGATACAACTCGTATGGTCTAGTTGTATTTAAGACTGAACCCAGGATATTAGTGTAATGCCTCGAGTCTGTACCCCAAATGCTATATGCTGCTTACGACCTTGAAAGACCACAAGCTAACCCATGACTGATATTTGCTGTGAGCACTAAATAAATATACTATAATAAATGTAGAATAATAGGCTGAAATGACATAAGGTTTAAAATCTAAAATACTGATAAAGAATATCAACTGATAATAGTAATCTACAAAACTGAATACTGTCTGAAAGTCTATTTTGAAAAGCCTCTAACTGTAACCATCTGAAAGTGGATTTAATGGGACGATCCCACAACTAACTCTATCTATTGAAATACTGATTCTACTATAATAATGAAATAAAAGTATATCCTCGATAGATGAGGACTCACTGCTAAATCTACTGCTTGCTAAATCAAGATCTATCTATGCGCGGTCAGGAACCTGTGCGTCTGAACCTATGATTTAATACATCATAGCACAAAGAAAGAGTATCCATCAATACATTGAATGTAATGGTATGCTAGATGGGGTAAGGCTGAATGCAAGGATTCATATGCATGAATAAAACTGACTGCATGATATAGAGTAACTAAACATGAGTGTACATGGATAACTGATACTGCTTTAAATAGTGAGTATGCACTATTATCCATATAAATAAATACCATGAATAAGCTTATATGAAGCTAAGTCTTGAGTCATGAGACTGAGTAACTGATATCTGAAGTTACTGATAACTGAGTTACTGCTACTGTTTCCCAGTATCTAATAGTCGTAATTTTGTAGAACTGAACTAAGTTCTATTTTGAAGATTAAAACTGAGACTGTGGGAGGTAATCATCTAACTGACATGCCCCAAGTAAAATAGGATAACTGAGTTATGGTCCAATCTGTAACCCCAATTAGTAGGGTGTCAATACTATACCACGAGTAAGGACAAGCTAAGAGTTATATTGATTTGGAAGCTACTCTAATAAGAACGATGGAACCTTCATCTGCCAGGTTAAAACACATCGTCAACCCTCTACTGGCAAGTTTGATATCTCAACCTACTCTGGCTACGTAGTTATGAAATCCAAAGATTTCTTCTAAGGATCACACCCTATACTGGAAGGTGATCTCCCATCCTTTGGTTCACTCGGTGTTGAATCCTAGTCCCTAATGAAAGACACTGAATTGAGTATGCTGAACGGATACTGAGTTTACTGAATTTTCTTGAGTTCTATAACTAACTGAGTTCTAATGAGTTCTGTTATTGACTAAGAGTACTATTAATGGTGAGATGACTAAGATTCTATAACTGATACTAGCTCTAGGTAGATAGCTAGATTATCGGGTATAAAATACCCCATGGACTCGATAGCATGAAGGATAAAGCATAACATGATCTTGAGATACACAACAATGTACACTTGTCCATAATTCATTAATAAAGTCATTTCATCAAACATTTGTAAGGCATAAGCTTGTACATGATTGGGACCACACAATGACATGTCAAGATTCCACTATCTACTTCACATATGCATTTTAACAAACACTTGGGGAGCATGGAGTATTTCACATGATGATGGTCAACGCATGTAATCATGAAAACAACATTCAATTGCAAATTCAAGGTTTAAGCATGCAATTCATATAATTCACTACATAACTATCTTAGTTTCACGAAAACTTATAATTAAAATTGCATTGGATCCCAATTTCTATCATAAACATAAAATACATTCAATTTCCACGCATGGAAATCGTAAATCATAAATCTTGATGTTTGACAATAGATTCGTGGACTCTATGGGTAAAAGGAACCCATAGATGAACACCTAATATACCTTGGGTTATTAGTTTTTAAAGGTGCTTGAAGAAATTCTTTTGTTTTAACCTTGATTCTTGAAGCTAGGGTTTGTTTTCTTGAGACAGAATGCTTTGATTTTTGGAAAAATTTAATAACAATAATGTAACTAGGTTAATTTGGGGTAATTTACATGTTAAAGGCTAACTTGGGTCATGTAAAAATACCCAATTACCCCTGTGAATGAATTAAAATCATTAATGAAAAATTCTTGATTTGGGCCCCTGGCATGATGCGCCACTATCGTGCCAAGCCACTGAAAAATGACAACTAGGAATATGGCTGGTGGTGGGACATGGTGGAATCGCGTTGCAATACTGGATAGGACTTGGAACCTTTGCGCGACACCATACAATCACATTGCTTTAATGGACTTGACAATTTTTGATTGGGTCGTTAAAGCGATGTGCCAATAACGTGGTACCTAAGTAGAAACTGACAATTGCCATTTTGACATACTCCGCGATGCACTACTAGCCTGAATAACAATGTTTAACGTCTGAAACTTAAAATAGCCATAACTTCTTACCCAGTCATCGGATTTACTTGAATTTATATCGTTGGAAAGCTAATTGAATTTCTTAAGCCATGGCAGTCTCTAAACTGAAAATACTAAGTTTTTCAAAAATGTTACATTGCATAACTCATGAACTTAGAGTTAAGTTAAGCTTGAGAAATACTGGGCATTATAATATCTCCCCCTTGGGAACATTCGTCCTCGAATGAGACTGATTAAGCTGAAACACTGATATAGTGAGTTTACACACTAAACATGCAAATCTGATGCATGACTACATGACTAAAATACTGACAAAATGAGCTTTTACACTAAACATACATATCTGATACATAGAATACATGACTGAAGCTACTGCTAAGTCAGCTTTTCATACTGAACATGAATATCTAATTCATGAGTACATAAATGAACTAATTCATGGATACATGAATGAATATGCCACAGTAATAGATACCAAGTTATGATTATAGCTGAACATGGAACTGAGTAAAGATAAGGAAGACTCTTACCTTAAGCTGGATCTGAGGTTGCGGTGAAGAGGTGAGGATACTTGGTCTGCATATCTACTTATGCTTCACAAGTAGCTCCTTTTATGGACTGATTTCACCAAATAACTTTGATAAGGGAACTTCTTTATTCCTCAGTCTGTGAATCTAATGGTCGAGGATCTGGAATGGAACCTCTTCGAAAGAGAGATCGTTCTGAATATTTACATCCTCTAAGGGGACTATGACTGCTGGGTCACCAATGCATTCCTTTAGGAAGGCGACGTAGAATATTGGGTGCACTGAAGCTAGGTCTGAAGGCAACTCCAGTTCATAAGCAACCTTTCAGAAATGATTAAGCATTCTTTAAGGGCCGACATATCGAGGACTAATCTTTCCCTTCTTTTCAAACCTCTTTACCCACTTCATAGGAGTGATTTTCAAGAACACAATATAATTGATCACAAACTCGAGATGCTTTCTCCGCACATCTGCGTATGATTTGTGTCGGCTCTGGGCAGTCCTAAGTCTTTCTCTGATTAACTGAACCTTCTCTAAGGCATCTAAACTAAGTAAAACCCTACTATTGTGGCCTCACCTACCTCAAACAAACAAACCTGAGACCTATATCTTCTACCATAGAGAGCTTAAAACAGAGCCATCTAAATATTGGAATGATAGCTATTATTGTATGCGAACTCGATCAAAGGCAAGTGGTCATCCCAACTACCCTAAAAATTGACAACGCATGCTCTTAGCATATCTTCTAGAGTCAGAATGATCCTTTCTACTTGACCATCAGTCTGAGGGTGAAAGGTCGTACTAAGATGAACTTGGGTGCAAGATTCTTTGGAAGTTCTTTCCAAAAATGAGAGGTGAACTAGGTACCTCTATCTGAGATGATGGATACTATGACTCTGTGTAACTTGACCAACTCTCTGGTATAGAGTTTGCCGTAGTCCTTGGCTGAATAGGGGTATGGACTGGCAAAAAATGAGCTAATTTGGTCATCTTGTCTATAATAACCCATATAGAATTATGCTGGTGATAAGTACGAGGCAAACCCATCATAAAGCCCATGTTCACTTTTTCCCATTTCTTTGTGGGAATACTAAACTCTTACATGGACCCACTAGGCTTCTGGTGCTCAAAATTAATGATGAATAAATCCCGAACTGACGAAAGACTATATTTATCAAGTCCATGAATACCATTGGGGCATTAGTCAACCCAAATGACATGACTAAGAGCTCAAAATGCCCATATTGGGTACGAAAGGTGGTCGTAGGGATATCCACCTCACTAATCATTAGCTGATGATACCCAGACCAAATATCAATCTTATAGAAGAACTTACCACCCTCAAGCTAATCAAATAAATTATCTTTACTTGGAAGAGGGTACTTATTCATTATTTTTACCTTATTTTATTGCTGATACAATCAATGCATATCAGAAGGGACCTATCCTTTCTACACAAATAATTTTTGGTCACCCTACGGGGACACACTTGGATAGATGACACTGTTGTTTAAGAGGTCTTTCAATAGTTTCTTGAGTTCATTCAACTTAGTAGGAGCCATTTTATATAGGGAAATATAAATAGGATGAGCGTCTGAAATAAGATCCATACCAAAATTTACTTCCCTATCAGGAGGTACACCAGGAAGATAATCAGGAAAAACCTTTGGAAATTCATTCGCCACTAGGATAGAATATAAAGAAGGATCCTCTAAGTTAGAATCTTTAACCCAGACAAAGTGATAGAGACACCTCTTAGATATTAATCTCCGAGCTCCAAGATACGATCTGAACTAATAATTGAAGCTAGAGAACAACCTTCCTATTCAATAACTTCACATTAGGGAAATTAAAGACAACCTTATAGTTTTGATAGTTTACAGAAGAATAAAATGAGCGCAACTAATCCATCCCTAACATGACATTAAAATAAACCATTTCTAATTCAAACAGATCCGCCAAAGTCTCCTGACCACCCACTGCTACCACATAACCCAAATAGACTCCCCTAGCTATGATAAAATCACCCACTGGGGTAGAGGCATATAAAAGGTCTAAAACACAATCAATACAAAAACAAAAATGCATAGCCGCAAGTGGGATCACATAGGAAAGAGTGGACCCCAGATCAAGTAAATAGTATATACTATGGGAAAAGAGTTTCCCCATAGAAGTAATGACATCAGGCGTTACCTCATATTCCTGATGATTATTTAGAGAATAAAGTCAGTTTTCACCAGTGTCTAACTCACATGGTGCACTCGTTGTTGCCAAAACTGATGAAAAGTCAAAAGAAACCTTGTTTGCCCCAGAATCAACCTTGGACACTAGGTAATTTCTAAGCATATGCCTTGGCGGACTACAGTTAAAGCACTTGTCCCTTCCCTCAATATAGAAACCCCAATGAAATTGACCACAAAATCTGTAGGGAGGATATAATAGAGCTGAATTGGCAACACTAGCCTGAGATTGGGCACCCTGTGCCCTAAATTTATCACCACCCCGGAAACATCAATCACCAGATGACTTTGGGTAGGGAGAACTATCCGTCGAGTGAAACCCAGAGTTTTCCCACCTATTCTTGGACCACTTTCCATCATTCTTTCCACTCTGCTACTGGCCACCACCCTGATCAGAGAATCTAAACTTCGTGCTCTGCCTCTCCCCTATTTACACCTATTTTTTCTTATCTTCCTCACCCTGATGCATGTACAACACCAACCTGGAGATGTCCACGTCCTTTTTAAATATGGCAACTTTAATCTCCAAAATAATGTCTTAGGATAACCCAAAAGCAAACATCTTCATTCTAGACCTCATGTTAGAAACCAACTCCAAAGCATATAACAATCATAGGTGAAACTTCAAGGCATACTTCTTGAATAATAGCTTGCCTTGATTCAAGTTAACAAACTGATCCACCTTTGCCTACCTTAAATCCGGATAAAAAAAGCGGTCTTGGAAAGTATTAGAAAAATCATCCTGCAGGGCTGACTCACCATCGTAACCCATTGTCTGTTCTCATTCCTCATACCACTAATAAACCACATCTTTCAATTGGTAGGAGACAAACTCGATGCCCTCCACTATAGTTGCATGCATCGCACAGAAGATCTTTTCCACTTTATTAAGGAAACCCTTACGGTCCTCCTCAATGTTAACACCAGTAAATATCGAAGTGTTCAACCTCATAAACTTGCCAACCCTTGTGGCCACAAAAGATGGAGAAACAAAAGCACCACGATCAAACTAAGAATCTACCAATTGCGCAAATAAATTAATAAACTAACAACACTTAGCATTCATCACATCAGCCTAAAGAGCTCGAGAAAGACTGAAGGAACCAATGGAACTCCAAAAGGGAAATTAGAAACTAGACCCCTAGATCGGGTATGGAACCCATATATAGGGCGTGTCCCATCAACATTGTCCTCAGGTGGTACAAAATATTTTTCATGAACTTTAGATCATTTGGGAGGCATGATCTAAAAAATGCACAAGCGAGAATTAAAGAAGATTTCAAGACCTTAGACTCTATAGCCCTAAAATAGAACACAAGAAAGAAAAACATTCCTGAATGCCATTTAGCCTCAACCTTATGAGTGTGGCACGCTATACACTACTAAAAGATACTATACTTGGCATGGCTTTGCAGAATCCCAATTGAAAATGAACCAAGGGCTCTAATAAAAATCTGACACGACTCAAACTAGGGCCTAATCGTGTTGGATAATTCAAGTCTAAATAGTATCGAAGAACACCCCAATACCTAGACCATTAACCTCACTACACTCATTTGAAATGAATTTCGAACATATAACAAGATAAAGCAATAATAATTTAAAGACATTAGAAGAAATCTATAACCATAACTAAATAGTCATAACCAAGTGTCCAACCAAAACCAAACCCAATGCCAATACCAATACCAATGCTAACACTAATAAAGACACCGCCCATGCCTATAGTAGTTCGACAAAGCATCTAAATAAAATTAAAGAATATCTAATTGGGACATGCCCCTGACCATAGACAAAACCAAAACCAAGAAAATAACAATGATAAAAAAAAGTACATCGCATGAATAAGGGTCTTTTAGAGTATGGAAACTCATCACTTTAATTTGACTTAAAAGTTATCCCTGAATCTAAGTCACTGAGTAATAGAATAGAAGTAAGGTCAATTCCTGCATCTTGTGGTAATACAACACTAAAAGAAAATTAGTAGAGTGAATCCTACCATGTAACTTAGGGATAAAGATAAAATTAATTCCTTCAATTAATAAACCAAAAATCAAATAACCATAAGCAATGACTTATATAAATATATACCCTGCCGGGATAAGAAACAACGTTTAGCATGCACATAAGATCTTAACCTAGATTATGTAGCTTTACCATCATAAATCCACCCATGGGCTATATGGGTCTAGTGTTACCCCCTGAACAGGTCCCAGTACGGGTATCTGTACGAATTAGAGATGTCACAGAAGGCCAAGGATTACCGTGTACCCTTCACTCTTCATGATATATAAATATACAAGTACAGACTTAGGGGATTCATATTTACCCCACAAGAATAAGGTAACTAAGAAAACCCTCATGTCAACAAATATGAGTTTCCAGTGGCCGTCTGTCAGACTAACAACTTCACGGCTTGCTACCACAACCCCCATTATTTTCTAGTTAAAATATTTAGCACATAATTAAACTGCTAATTTTGGGTGTCAATTATTAAGTCATTATAAAGTGGTATCATCACACTGGCTATAGCTTGCAAGAAAAGTGATTAGCTAACACTTAGGGTATTCTAATGTACCCCGCAAACTCTATTATTAAAGCAACTCGGGGGATTCCCGTGTACTTCATATGATTTTCAAAAATTTTACAGAGCCATTTTTAATTAGTTATATCGTACAATAGTTTCAAAAGTAAGTAAACCAAACACCTTGGAGATTTCATTGTACCCTAAGATCAAATTACCATCTTTCTCATAACTACTAACCAATTTTATAATACAAGGTTGGTGTTATAACTACTTCAAGCATCACATGTTTAGAGAAAGTTACCATTATAGAGTTCAACTAGCATACCCATGGAACCACATGTTCAAAATAATAATAAAAACATGAAAACAATAATTAAACCATAGGAAAACATTATTTAAAAATGAACATCCAAAACCCCCAACCTTTATTTCAAAACCATAACAATACCATGAAAAACATACATTAAAACATGTGCTTTTATCAAAATAACAATAAGGGAGGATTAACATGCCTAAATTATAAAGACTAATGGATAGAATTTGACTCTTAAACCCGAAGATGACAATTTAGGAGAAAATCAAGCCAATATTGCTTGAGAGGATTTTTGAGAGAATAAAGTCAATGTTTAATCTTGTAAAGTATTGAATGAATACCCCCAAATATGTTTTATGGACATGGGGTTTTAAGGGTTTTAAGTGGAAAATGTCCAAGTGCCCTCAACTTAAAATCTTTAAAAGGGTCGTCCTTAGTTAATAATCCACCCATTGACTCGTTACCATATCATCCGACTAGTAGCAATGATTCATATCGTAGACCAGAGCTGGAGACCCATACACTGTCCTCCTACTAACACCATGACCCCACTCATGACTGACCAAATGACTTGTATATTTAAGTCGTATCCAAGACAAAACCTAAGGGATTAGACACTGGACAACATATAATTCAACCCCACCACTCATAACCTATCCTCACGACTCCTAGTGATCCAATCTTACTCATAGAATAGTGAAGACACCAAGTTACTATTTTGGTTAAGGTTTGTCCCTTCCTAACAACTGAGTCATACACTGCTCAATGGCATCAAGATGTCTCTTTACCCTTCAACTTTGTTGTTCTAGTTTGTTCTCAACCCAGGATTTTACACCACCCTCCATCAACTATACCTTAGTATCTACTATTTTTAACCTATGCCTAATATTATTAAGACTAGCCTGTGATGTAACACATACCCTGGTAGTACAGACTGAGCTAGAGTAGGGGAACTGGATTTGTCCACTACATCAGTTGTCTGTGTCTCAGGCTGCACACCTCTACTTGTAGTGTCATCTATCGCATACTTCTATGCATTCTCAATCTGTCCACCCTGACTTCTAAATATCTTGGCTATCATATTAGCTCCTCACCTAGCTTGCCTGGCCGTAGGGTTTGCAACATCTCAAATCAACCCCAAGTCTATCATATTTGTCGTCTTAATAAGTCGGTCGATCCCTGAAGGTTTCTATACCTATGCAACCAAACAAATCTAAGTGATTATACATGGGTAAGCTAGAAGTAGCATTTCTCCACCCACAACTCGATCTCGTAGCTCTAGTGTGTAAAACATGCCCACATTAAACTCATACCCAGCCATCAAACTAGCTATCAATGCAACACACACTAGGTTGAGTACGTTGTCCCCAGTAGTGGGACAGAATCTATATCAGGCTAGTGTTCACTATGCATTTGCCTAACAATTTTGAGTGCACTTTTTTATTTTCTATGAGACCACTTCTGTGCCACCTACCACCCACACAAAACCCTCTCCATTGAATGCAATTAGATGGCAATCTATAAAAAATATCTCATTTTGTCTTTTGTCCCCAATTGCTTTCTCGTTACCTTTTGCATTTCATCCTTTTGATAATGCATCTCTATTATGTTCACTGGTTGCTAGAAGTCTGGTCTATTAAAGAATCATCAAATAATTAGTATGGAGATGTTCACTCACACTCTTTAAATTGTTAACGAGATTATTGGATCACCATATCTCCACAATTATCCTTGCAGATATTGTATCTTCAAATCTATCTTATATGCTGCATAAAACTCCTACACTAATGCAGGAATGTAATTCCCTAGCACTTTAGTCATCCATTGAAAAATATACTGTTGGAATCTAGCTTCAAACCTAGGCAACTTAGACATGACTATGGTGGTCAGCATTTTTTCCATATTTAGAGTTCTTTTGATTCTTCGAATATGGAGTCTGCTCAAACCATCATTATAAATTAGGGTACCCCCACCATTCGGCTGTAGGAACCAGCGCAAGTGTAATGAATAAAGGTGGGTTTTGTCTGTTTATAGGAGTCACATCAAATTCTTCCTCACTTGAATTTTTAGACTAAAATTCCTAGAAGCTTGATGTTTCTTCCCCTTCGTCATCCTCAACTTCTTTATTTTCATCATCCTTATAGGATGATAGTGAGTAGAAGAGGAGGTACTTAAATACTTTATTTTGGGTCTCCATGGAGGTGTGTCTTTTGGAGTGACTACTTTCTTCCCTTGAGGGTGTTTCTCGGGTCTACTTTTTTTTTTAATTCAGAATTCAACTACGTCACCACTCGAGTCACGTACCTCCTTGTCTGTTAGATGATAATTAGCCTTTGGAGTTGGCTTCCTCTTGGTATTCTTCTTCGATTATTCACCTTTTGGAGCCATAGTACCTGTGTGCATACACTCATTAGTAATTATTAAGAAAAGAAAAGTAAAACAATAAAATTAGGTATCAGTGTACATGTTTTATTCATATTATGACTGGGGGGTCTGAGTTGTATAAGCTAGATATGACTCGTATGACTGAGTCATAAGATATATAGTGTAGATAAAGATGTTTACTAGTCATCTTATAAATCCTCCAAACCATTCATAAGGATAATTTACAGTTTGTTACCAACACTTATAAGAAGATCAAAAATAAAACTCTAATATATATTACCTCCTAAGGTCAGTATGACTTTTTGTATGAGTCATAAGGGTTTGATATGACTCTCTTAGGTAAGTCGTACCCTTACCAGAACTAACACTCAGTTAGACTTTTATATTATCGGTGGTTATAAGTCTTGTTACGACTCATTATGTGTATGTACAAGTAGTAATGGGTCTTCTATCCACTGCAACATAAAAGTTTAACTTATGAGTTGATTTTAAGGTACAATTCCTATTTTACCGTTCAATGCACAATACTACCACCCCATTTTAGTCAAACTACAAACCTTTTTAATACAAAATTTAAAGTTCAACACTAACTTCCATTTTAAGCTCAATTTCTAAGTACTGGTGTAACTCCCCGAGACTTCACCCTAGGTGTCACATGGTACTCACAGTCCTGACAGACCACAATCTAACCCATGGGATGGTACCTACATTAAGCACTTAATAAAACTGATAACATTATTTCATATAGGAATTTAACTAAGGAATATCATCAGGTTTTAAATTCATAATTCTGATAAAGTCCTTAAAACAATACTGAGAATACTGATAAAATGTCTGATAATGATAACTAAAAATTAAAGATTGTCTAACCTTCTATACTAGTCTGAAAAGCCTTGACTGACTGACTGTGGAGTTGATAGGACAAACCCCCAACTAACTCTAACTAAATTAGAAAAAATATAGAAACTAATGAAATTGCTAAGATAAAATAACTATGTCCTTTCAATATGAGGACTCACCACTACTCTGTTTAATAATATGGAGAGTCTATACGCGTTCCAGGAACTAAGTGTCCGAACCTATGATATGATTCATAATAGCGCAAGAAACGAGTATGTGATCAGTACTTTAAATGTATTGGTGTGCTAAATAATGTAGGCTGTTATGCATGATTTCATGTACCGGAGTAATAACTGACTAAATAAATAGCATGAAGTACTAAATAGAATGTATGAAATTTATAAATACTGAGAGTGTATGACCAGGAATAAAACATGTTTTGAATATAATCTCTAAACTGAAAAACTGAGTACTGATACATGAATAACTGATATATGTATGCTATGGTCAAGCAAAACTAAAACTAAATTACTGAGCTGATTACTGGTCTGAGGCTGTGTTAGCTATCATCTAACCGACATGCCCCAATGAGCAATTTGGGGTCCAACCTATGACCCCAGTTGGAAGGGTGTTAGTACCATGCCACATATACTAACACTAGCTGTGTGGATCCACTAAAGTATTGTCCCAAAGGACTAAGGTTACCCTCAACTGGCAGGTACCCTTATTAGATCAACCCGCGACTGGAAGGTTAGCATCTTAACCTACACTGGCTACATAGTTATGGAACACGAGGAATGCAATGAAAGTTTACACCCATAACTAGAAGGTGAGCCCCCATCCTTGGGTTTGCTCGGTGCTAAATCCTTCTCCCAACTGAACTGACTCGGGATCCTGAACTATTCTAAGATTAACTTATAATGATAACTCATAACTAACTGAACTGATGGCACTCATGATTAATCTAAAACTATTCTAAAGATACTGCGACTAAGAAAACAACTATATTTTTGGGTATTCATAACCCCTAGGACTCAATAGAATTAATAGTAAAATAATACTAAAAATTTGGGGTCATAATATGAATGAATTTATTCAAAATTCAGCCTTGTAAGAATTTTCATCAAACACTTGAAATGCATAGTGTAAATCTAAGCATGGGAAAAGTATAAATCTTTAATTTACAGCATGATTTCAACCTTAACATCACTAATTATAGTTTAAATTAGAAAAATAACATTTTTCAAACATGTGGGGTTTGATAACAACAACAATTTCATGTAAACATGGTGTAGAATTAAGATCCATGGTTAAAAATCATAATAACTTGTTAAAGATCACAACATTGAATTTAAAATTGGATACTTAGACTCCATGGGTTAAAGGGACCCATGGATGAACATTTAACATACGTAGTTTGATGAATTCATGAGAGTTATTGGGGTTTTTCTTGAAGATTGGCCTTTAATATTAAAGGCTTGGGTTTTTTTTATTAGAGATGATTAGTTTCTTGGAGAGACATTATGAGTAATGGGGAACATAATGTCCCTTTAGGGTTGTAATTACGTGTTTTGGATGAGTTTAGGTCTATGAAAAATGACCTAACAGTCCCTTGAAATTAAATCTCAAACTAAGAATCCCAATTTTACATGCAAGCACGAAGCGGTGCTTATTGCATCGGGCCATTGGTAAAAGGAAAATCATCATTTTTTCCAATCATGCGACGCAGTGTTATCGTGTTGCGCCATTGGAAACAGAAAATTCCAAACTTGAACCTCGGCGCAACTTGGTGCCATTGTGGTGCCTTACTAAATGTGAATTTTCCCCTCGGCACAGTGCGGCGTTATCACGGTGGTCCATCACCGCAACGCCGTCTTATCGCGTTGTGCTACTACTTTTCACTAAAAGTTCCATAACTTCTCAGACGAGTATCAAATTTAGGAAAAATTGGTATCATTGGAAAGCTAATTCAATTTTCTATAATTTGGTGGTTCTGGATCTAGAAAAAATTTTAGTAGAGAAAAAAATATGCTTGTATGAAGTTGACTAAAGCAACGTTCTACTCAAAAACTCAATCGATAAAGAATATTTTGGTATGTCTAATAGCTAGGAGTTATTTTAATCCTTAATATACATCACACTCACTTTTAAAAAAACCAAAGAACTACAATGTACTTTGCATGATCTTGAAACATGGCTCTAACGTAGGTTTAGATTTTTTAGGGTATTACAATATCTCCCCCTTGGGATCATTCATCTTCATATGAGATTGGTTAAGCTGGAAGCATTGAGGGATTGAGATTCAATGCTAAATATATTTGATGAAAATGTGATTATGTGACTGATTTTGAAACATGACACATGATTGAACTGGTTCTTTGAATGCATGACTGATATGAAATGATATGCTATTGAAACTGAGCCTGGAAAAGAGAAATTCTAAGAAGATTATTACCATAAGCCAAATCTGAGTGTTCAGAGAAAAAAAAGGGTACTTGGTCCGTATATCTGCTTCTTCTTCAAAAGTGGCTCCCTCTATGGACACATTTTGCCAAAGAACCTTGACTAGGGGAACTTCTTTGTTCCTTAGTCTATAAATGTGGAAATCAAGGATGTCGACTTGAATTTCTTCATAAGAAATGCTATTTTGAACATCTATGCTTTCTAAGAGAAAAATTACAACTCGGTCACCAATACACTTCTTTAATAAGGAGATATGGAATGTTGGGTGCACTGATGCCTAGTTTGCAGGCAACTTAATGTCATAAGCCACCTATCCAAAATGACTTAAATTTTGTAAGGGACAACATATAGGGACTAAACTTCCCCTTCTTACCAAAACTCTTTACACCCTTCATAATCCAACATAATAGGGACTCCATATTCTCTCTCCTTCCAAATGCGTAGGATTTCTGTCGATTTCGGGCTGCCTTAAGCCCTAAATTAACTAAACTTTTTCCAAAGCATCAAACACTAAACCAGACCTTATCAAAGTAATTTTACCTATCTCAAACCAATAAATTGGAGATCTATATATCTTTTCATATAGAGCCTCAAACAGAGCCATCTGAATACTGGAATGATAACGTTTGTTATTTGTGAACTCAATCAAAGAAAAGTGGTCATCCTAACTACCCTTAAAGTCAATTAAATATGCTCTTAACATATCATCAAGGGTCTAAATGGTTCGCTCTTCCTGACGATCTATTTGAGGTGGAAGGATGTACTGAGGTAAACTTGGGTACCAAGACCCTTCTAAAAGGCTTTCCTAAAGTGAGAGATAAACTGAGTACCTCTATCTGAGATGATAGATGATAGAATACTGTAAAAACTAACCAACTCTTTAATATAGAGCTTGGCATAGTCCTTGACTAAATAAGAAGTATGGACTGGCAAGAAATGGCTGACTTGGTCATCTTGTCCACAATGACCCAAATTGAATCATGCCACTGACGAGTACGAGGCAAACCGGTCATAAAATCCATGTTCACTACTTCCCAAATCCAAGTAAGGATACTGAACTTATGCATAGACCTACTAGGGTTCTGATGCTCAATCTAAACCTTTAGACAAGTGGAGCACTTAGTCACAAACTCTGCAATATCCTTCTTCAGTTTTCCCATACTAGTATCCTTATCCTGTTTTTTTTTACTTCAGCAACCAAAGAAGATTTAGAACTATTTTGTGCCCAAACGCTACCCTCAGCTGAATCAACCAAACGGGCACATAACCTAGTAAGCTGATGAACTTCCTCAACTAACTTCTTCTTGTCATCCTAAACATGCGCAACACTACCTATAAACAATTTACTTAGGGAATCTGCCACTACATTGGCCTTGTCTTGGTGGTATAGAACACTCACATAATAATATTTTAACAATTCTAACCGTTTCCTCTAACTCAAATTCAGTTACTTCTGTGAAAACACATACTACAAGCTTTGGTGATCTGTGAACACATCTATATGCACCCCAAAGAAATAGTGCCTCCAAATCTTTAAGAAAAACATAACAGCTACTAACTCAAGGTCATGGCTAGGGAAATTTTTTTCATGGGGCTTAAACTGTCAAGAGGCATAGGCCACAACCTTGTTTTTCTGCATCAAAGCACACCCCAAACTAACTATGGAAGCATCATAGTACACCAAAAACCCATTTAAACAATCTGGCAACATCAAAACTGGGGTTGTGGTAGTTGAGTCTTTAACTCGTAAAAATTCTTCTCATAAGAATTTAACCATTAAAACCTAACTTTCTTTTGAGTCAGTCTTGACATGGGGGATTTAATAGAAAAGAACCATTCTTTAATGCTAGCCAAGCCCGAGAAACTCCTGATATCTGACGTAGAGATAGGTCTGGGCTAGTTTCTCACCACTTTGGTCTTTAGAGGATCAACTTTAATGCCATCACCAAAAATAATATGGCCAAGGAAAGCTACTGATCTTAGCAAAAATTTGCACTTACTTAGTTTAGCGTATAACTTACGGGCTCTAAGAGTTTGCAATACTAGTTTGAGGTCGTCTGTATAATCATTTTTGCTACGAGAATAGACAAGAATGTCATCAATGAAGACTATGATGAACATGTCCAAGTACTTCTTGAACACTAGGTTCATCAATTCCATAAAGGATGCTTGTGAATTTGTGAGACCAAAGGACATGACAGAAAATCAAAGTGACCATACCGAGTTCTAAAAGTTATTTAAGGAATGTCACTTTCTTTGACTCTGAGTAGATGATAGCCGGATCAAGGGTCTATCTTAAAAAATAATTGGCACCTTAAAGTTGGTCGAAAAAGTCATCGATTCTAGAAAGTGGGTATTTGTTCTTGCTTGTAACTTTGTTCAACTGATAGTAGTCAATACACATTCTAAGAGAACTGTCTTTTTTATGCACGAACAGAACTGGTGCACCCCATGGGTAATGCTGGGCCTGATGAATCCCTTACTTAGGAGATCTTTCAACTATTCTTTTAACTCTTTGAGTTTGACTGGAACCATTCTATTTGGCGGAATAAAGATAGGCTGGGTCTCTCGGAGAAGGTCTATCCCAAAGTCAATTTCCCTTTCCTTAGGAAATTCAAAAAGATCTTCAGGGAACACATAAGGAAATTCCCTCACTACTGACACTGACTCAAGATTAGGATTCTCAGAATTAGTCCTTGAATCAGACAAGATGATAAATACACCCTTTGGATATTATTTTCCTCGCTCTAAGTTATGAAATAAGCAGACCCCTAAGTACTATAGTACTACCTCTCCATTCAAGGACTAGTTCATTTGGGAATTAAAAATGGACTACGTATTTCTACAATCAGCTGAACCATAGCATGAGTGGATCCCATGTCAAGAATGACATCAAAATCTGTAATATCTAACTCTATGAGATCAACTTAAGTAACTTTCTGAGACACTATAACTGGGAAGTTCCTATATACCAACCGTGATACCATAGAGACACATGTTGGGGTAGACACTGAAAAGAAATTTACTAAAATCTCATGACTGACACTAAAATTAATAGCTACTTAAGGGGTTACAAAATAAAGAGATGCCCCAAGGCCTAGTAAAGCATAAACATATAAATAAAATACTTGTAACAACATTAGGAGAACTTTCCAGATCCTGTTGGGATGGAAGTGCATACAATATATTTGGGCATTGACCACTTGTGGCATTAGAAGCAGCACCCTATTGAGTTGGGAGGCCGAGTAGAACTGGGGCACTACTGGAATGACCTGCTAACCACTCTTTGGGAAATCCCTGACTCTATGGCCTAGATTGCCACCCCCAAAACATATGTCACTGTAGGCTACAAACACTGTGATGGTTTCTAAAATATTTATGGCAAAGACAATTTATACTACCACTATTTACACTGCCTTAGGACTTAGATCCTAGTGCTCTATCCCTATTATCATTCCTAAATTTGGGTACTGGGGCACTAGTTAAAGATGGGGAAAGAACTGAAGATTTTTGAAGAAATTGAGGATGATTTCTACTTTCTGACTTTTGATGAGTGAAACTAAAGCTACCTGTTCTAGCCCTCATATTCTCTCTCTTCGTCTCCTTATTGTTATGGTACTCAATTTGTTGAGCATGGACCATAAGCCTAGATATGTCCATCTCCTTAATTAACATCGTAGTCTAACACTCCATGACCACACTATCAGATACCCCAGACATGAACTTGTTCATCCTAGACCTTCTATTAGCTACTAGATAAGAAGAATACCTAGATAACTGAGTACATATAAGGAAATATTCCTTCACAGTTATGTTGCCCTACCTTAAGTTGATAAACTCTAACACTTTGGCTTCCCTTAGCTCCAACGAGAACATTCTATTTAAGAAGCCTGTAGCAAACTCCTTCCACTCTATAGGCCCTACATCATTTACTCTATCACCTTTCCATTAATTGAACTAGATATAGGCTATATCTTGCAGCCGATAATCTGCTAATTCATCACTCTCACTAGAAGTCACCCCCATAATTTCTATTACCTTCTACACCATGCCTAAAAATTCTAGCACATTATTATTAGATTTGGATCTCAAAAATAGAGGAGGATTTATTTATATAAAGTCCTGAATCCTAGTTGTAGCAGTATTAGCCACTGGGTTTACTAGAATAATGGTTGGCTAAACATTATGAGCCTCTACAGAGTGAGATAGAGTAGTGAATGTAGCCCTAAACTCTATAAGAGAAACAAGCTCATTCAGGGTATCTTCCTGAATAGGCGTAGGTGCTGGGTGGTTCACATTTCTTCTTCCATTTTTCTTTTTTGGAAGCATGTTCTATAAATGAAAAGGAGAATAGATTAGACATAGAGTTTAATCTGAGATCATGCTCAATCACACGACTTAAATAATAAAAGAAGGGAAACTTTTCTTAAAACACCTCGTAGCCTCTTGTCCATAAGTGTGGCGCACTTCACACCCATGCACAAGATTTTACTTGACGTAGCTTTTAGACTTCCTAGGAAACTTTAAAAACTTAGGCTTTCATATAAAATTTGTAACCCCTCAAGAGTACACATGGGAATCACACAGTGCTTATAGTCCTGAGGGTGCATAAGCTAACCCATTGGTTTGAACCTACTGTGAGCATTAAATAAAACATCTAACAATAGTTCCTATACGAAATTTAACTGAGGAATGCCATAAGGTTTTAAATTTATAATCCTGATAAAGTCCGTACAACAATACTTAGTATATTGATAAAATTTCTGATAACGACAACTGAAATTTGATGACTTAGTAATTATTTGTACTAGTCTGAAAAACCTCTACTGAATGACCGTGGAGTTGATGGTACAAACCCCCAAACAACTCTTACTAAATAAAAAAATACTAAAATTGATGAAATAGCTAAGATAAATAAACTATGTCTTCAAAATATAAGGACTCACCACTATTATGTTTGATAATCTGAAGAGTCGATGCACTATCTGGTAACTGAGTATTCGAACCTATGATATGATACATATAGTGCATAAAATGAGTATGTGATCAGTACTTTGAATGTACTGGTATGCTAAATGAGGTAGGCTACTATGCATGGTTGCATGTACTGGAGTAATAACTGATTGGATGAATAACATGAAGTATTGAATAGAATGCATGAAATCTCCTAATACAAAGAGTGCATGACCAAGCATAAAATATGTTCTGAATATAATCTATAAAATGAAATACTGAGTAATGATACATAAATAATTGCTATATACATGTTATGGGTAAGTAAAACTAAAATTGAATTACTGAGCTGATTACTAGGCTGAGACTGTGGGAGCTATCATCTAATCGATATGTCCCAATGAGAAATTTGGGGTCCAACCTGTGACCCCAGTTAGAAGGGTGTTAGTACCATGCCATTGGTGCTAACATTGGCTACGTGGATCCACTAAAGTGTTGTCCCAAAGGACTAAGAGTTACCCTTAACTGGCAAGTACCGGTATGATATCAACCCTCAACTGACAGGTTAACATCTCAACTTACGCTGGCTATTCAGTTATGGAATGTAGAGACTACTACTAAATTTCACACCCTCAACTAGAAAGTAAGGCCCCATCCCTGGGTTCGTTCAGTGCTAAATCTTATTCTAAATTGAACTGACTAGGACTACTGAACTATTCTAAGTTTAACTAATTATGATAACTAACTGAACTGATGGCACTTATGATTTATCTGAAACTATTTTGGCGATACTATGAATAAGTAAAAAACTATGTTTTTGAGTATTCATAACCTCCAGCACTCGATAGCAATAATAGTAAAATAGTACTAAAACTTCGGGGACATAATATGAAAGCACTTCTTCCAAATTCAGCCTTGTAGGTATTTCATCAAACACTTGATATGCATAGTGTAAGATAATAATGGGAATAGCTTAAAGCTTATAGTAATAGCATGATTTCAACTTCAACATCACTAATTATGGTTTAAATCAGCAAATAACATTGTTCAAACGTGTGGGGTATGAGAACAACAACAGTTTCATGTAAACATACTGTAGAATTAAGATTCATGGGATTTCATGGTTACAAATCATAATAACTTGTAAAATGTCACAACTTTGAAGTTAAAATTGGATACTTTGGCTCCATGGGTAAAAGGGACCCATGGATGAACATTTAAAATACTTGGGTTAATGAATTCGTGAGAGTTCTTGGGGTTTTTCTTGAGGATTGACCTTGAATCTTAAAGGCTAGGGTTTTGTTATTGAGAGTTGATTAGTTTCTTGGAGAGAAATTATGAGTAATAGGGAACATAATTCTTCTTTAGGGTTGTAATTTTTTGTTTTGGATGAGTTTGGGGATACGAAAAAAGACCAAACTATTCTTGGAATTAAATCGCGAACTGATAATCTCAATTTTACATGTTGGTGCAACACGGTGCTTATCGCATGGGGCTACTAGAAAAAGGAAAATCCTCATTTTTTCCAATGGTACGATGCTATCACATTGTGCTACTTGAAACGAACAATTCAAAACTAGAACCTTGGTGCTAAGCAGTGCCATAGCGGTATCTCAATGAACACAAATTTTTCCCTTGGCGCAATGCTACGTTATCATGGTGGTCCACTGGAATAGGATGAACATGATTTTGGCCATCACCGCAATGCGGCCTTATCACCTTGGGCTATTTTTTTCCACTAAAAGTACTATAACTTATCACCCGAGTATCGGATTTAGGTAAAATTTATATCATTAGAAAGATAATTCAATTTTCTATAATTTGGTGAGTTGTGTTTTGGAAAATTTTCAGTAGATCAATTGATATGGTCGTTTGAAGTTGACTAAAGAAATGTTCTTCCTAAAAACTCAATCGTTAAGGAATACTTTGGTTCATCTAATAGATGGGAGCTGTTTAAGGCCTTAATATATGTAAAACTCATCATAAAAGTACCAAATAACTACAATGTACTTTGCATGAGCTTGAAACGTGGCTCTATAATTGGTTTGGATTTTTAGGGTAGGGTTCAAATTTTTGCATGGACATAGATCTTCTACTCAAATAAATTATAAAATCTCAACTTATTTTCCACTTTAACTTGAAATATAAAGCATTTGAGTTCAAAGACTTACTTGAATGGTTGAGAGATCAGGTTTCTTCAAATTATCTTTTCTTCCCTAAATTCTTCTGAAATTCATGCAAAGTGAGAGAACCCAACGATTTTGTGTATGATTATGAGTAATTACATACTTTAGGAGATTAACATTTGGTTAACCATAGAGGAGAATTTCTTTGGAACATCGGGATTCAAATTGGGTTTCCTCCTTTGTTTGAAATCAGGTGAGCTAGGTTGGGCTGACCTGCAACCCTTGACCTAGTAAGCTTGGTTACTAATCAAGTGTATGATTGGTGACCTATTCTTACGAGTATTATCCTCTATTCATAAAGAACTGGAACTTTACCTTTGTTCTAGAGTCAATACAACTAGTGTGACGAATTACATTATGAGGTTAAGACTGATTTTGAGAGTTGTAAACACTATAGAAACTTTTACCTAGATCTAAAACATATCCCAGGTCCTTACGAATCTTGCTCACGAGTTTTTACCTTAAGATACGACTCGTGAAGAGTCTGTATGACCTAACTTCTTCAAATATCTGGCTCTTTTCTGCAATTTTTAACCCTGCACACTAAACAAACATATTACCTAATAAAGTATTAAGTACAAAAATATGGGTTACCTCTTATGCAGCACTTGATTTAACATCTCAGCACGATGGGGCTAAGTTCGATTCTCAAATTTCACCAAGTAGCCTCATGGGTTTCCTCCCGTGCAGCACTTAATTTAGCGTCATGGAATGACATAATTGCCTTGGTTACTTAGACTTCACCAGGGTCCATTGCAAAGATTGCACTAACTTATTCATTGTTATCCATATAATGTTTTACACTTTTCCCATTTACCTTGAATGGTTCTTCACCACCCTTCTTCAATCCTAAAGAATCATATGGATTAACTCTTGTCACCATGAATGGACCATACCACCTAGACTTCAACTTACTTGGAAATATGTGAAGTCAAGTGTTTTAAAGCAATACTCGATCACCCTTTTTAAAGATCCTTTTCTCATTCTTGCAATCATGATACAGTTTCATCTTTTCTTTGTAAAGTGCAGAACTATTCATCTTCTTCATCCTTGACTTTGATGTATTTTTACACGTAAAATTTGGATTTTTCAAAGACCATAGTCTTTTATGTTCAACTTAAACAGGAAAGTGATAGGCCTTGCCATAAATTAGTTGATAAGGAGAAGCACCAATGGTGATCTTAAAAGTTGTTCGGTATGCCCATAATGCATCGCGTAACTTTTATTTAGTCCTATTGTCATTCACTATCTTCACAAAGATGGACTTGATTTCTCTATTGAACACCTCAACTTTTCCAGTAGTCTATGGATGATAAGGTGTTGCCACCTTCTATTTTACTCCATAATTTTCAGGCAGACTTCTAAATAGATAATTAAAAAAATATGACCTACCATCACTAATTGTAGTATGTGGCATGCCAAATTGAGAAAAGATGTTCTTTTTCAAGAATACAGTAACACTACGTGCTTCATTATTGGGGAACACAACCGCTTCCACATATTTAGAGACATAATTCATAGCTATAAGAATATCCTTCATACCTAACTAACTCACAAAAAGATCCAAAAAGTCTATACCTCATACATTAAAAAATTACAATTCTAAAATAGCGTCATAGGAAGTTCTTGGTGTTAGATATGTTACCTTGGCATTGATATAGATCACAAGATGAAGCAAAACCATCTGCATCTTTGTAAGCAATAATACCCATATTGCAAGATTTTTTAGGTTGTGCGGGTTCCTCCATGATGACCCTCTACTAGTGAAGAGTGACAAGCCTTAAGTATGATTATCATCTACACCTCAGGTATATATATACAAATAATCACATCCACACAAATTCAGAATAGATAAGGCTCATCCTTTAAAAATTTCCTTACCTCATGTATAAACTTTTTTCTTTCCTGCAAGAAAGGATCTTCTGGGACTAAATCACTTGCTACCTAATTTGCTACCTAATCACTTGGGACAAATGATCTACAAGTTGATTCTTAGAGCTTTTTTCTTTCGTTGACCTCGAAATAAAATTCTTCCAGCAATAGGACCCATCTAATTAGTCAATACTTTACATATTTTTTTAAGTACCATAATACTGCATGTTCAGTGTGCACAATCACCTTTGTCCCAATTAAATACAACCCAAACTTCTCAAAGGAAAAAATCACTGCCAACAACTCTTATTTAGTGACAATGTGGTTCTTTTAAGTAGGGTTTAGTGCCTTTTTAGCATAGTAGATGGGATGAAAAATATTCTCTTTTCATTTTCCTTGTGCAACACCTGTGGCCAATCTATTGCGTCACATACAATCTAAAAGGGCAAGGACCAATCTGGGGACACGATGATAGAGGCATCCATCAACTTCTATTTCAAACATTCAAAAGCATTCAAGCATTCTTAAGTAAAATTAAATTTCACCTCTTTATCATGATGCCTACAAAGAGGGTTGGAAATCTTGGAGAAATTCTTGATGAATCGATTATAAAATGCAATAAGTCCAAAAAAACTTTGAACACCATTTACAAAAATTGGTGGAGCTAATTTCTTAATCATTTCAATCTTTGCTCTAACTACCTCAATAATCTTTTTTTGAAATCTTGTGCCCAAGAACAATACCTTTTTTAATCGTGAAATGACATTTTTCACGATTAAGTACTAAGTTGCATCCCTCACACTTTCGAAGAGCATTTTACAAGTGAACTAAGTAGTCATCAAAAGAATCACCTACAACTGAGAAATCATCCATAAATAACTTTATGGTGTCCTCTACCATGTCAGAGAAGATTGACATTATACATCTTTGAAATATGGCTGGACCATTCATAACCCAAATGATATACGTCTGAATACAAAGGTCCTATAAGTTCAAATGAATGTTGTTTTATCTTGGTCCTCAGGTGAAATAATGATTTGGTTGTAGCCTGAGTACCCATATAGAAATATAGTACCATTCTCTGCCTATAAGTCTATCTAGCATCTAATCCATGTAGGGCATGGAAAAATGGTCCTTTTGAGTTAATTCATTCAGTTTTATTTAATCCATGCATACTCTCTATCCTATGATTTTCCTCTTCAACACTACCTCATTCTTCTAATTAGGAACAATAGTAACACTATTTTTCTTTGGAACATATTCTACTAGACTGACCCATTTGCTATTAGCAATGGGATATACTATAACAACATCTAATCACTTGATTATATCTTTCTTAACCACCTCCTACATAAAAGGACTGAGTTGACGCTAATGTTATATACTTGGAACATAATTCGGTTCAACATGGATCTCGTGAGTATAGAGACAAGGAAAATTACCAAGAATATATGCCATGAAAAAACTAATGGCCCTCTTAAATTTTTGTAGCACTGATAATAAAGCTTTTACTTCTGTCTCAATCAAGTTAGATGCAATAATGATTACCGGCAAAGTGTTGTTGGCCCATAAAAATGTACATCGCAAATGAGAAGCGATGGCCTTCAACTCTAAGATGGGTGGATCCTCATTAGATAGGTGAACAGGTGGAATAGTTATATTCATTAGATCTAAATCAAGCTTATTTAGTGTATAAGTACAAGATTTACCACATTAAAGTTCACATACGATATCATCATAATCATCAATACCATTACTGTTGAAGTTCATGATCACGATTACTAGAGCTTCAACACCGAACCTTTCTTTAATAGGAACAACATCACAATTGTAACCCTAAATAGTCACCAAATAAACATCATACAATGATTCCGTATCCTCATCATACACATCAATCACATATATCCTTCTTAACTCATCTGGTTGATAATTGATTTGCATACATTGAATATTACATGTTCATCATTGAGTCTCAACATTAGATGTCTTAGCTACAAATTAATTAACGTCCTTTGGGTAGCCAAGAATTGCCTTTGCAAGATAATTGGGACTTGAAAGTCCACTTCATAGTTTAAGATCACAAAATCAATAGGAAAGATGAAATATACCAGCTTCACCAATACATCATATAGAATACCAATTGCCTTTTGTGCTATCCTATCTACCATCACTTGTCTCATGGTGGTTGGTGTGGGAGCTCCTAACCTTAACTGCTTAAATATAGCTAATGGCTTGAGGTTGATACTAGCAGCTAATAATATAATATTAAGTGAAATTGGAAGATCCAATAGTGCTAGGTATGGTGAAAGCACCAGGATCCTCCTTCTTCTCAAACTATGATATAGTATCTACAACGCTGCAGTTATAAATATAATCAACTAGCTTATAACTGACTAACCTCTTGTTGGTGATTAGATCCTTCATGAATTTTACATATCCTGGCATCTTCTCTAATGCCTCTATAAGTAGTATGTTGACTGACAACTCCTTTAACGTGGATAAAAATTTTTAATACTTACCCTTTTCTTGCTTTTTTTCATACTTTGAGGAAAAGGATGGTGAGGTCTTGGGATGGAATTCAAAACAGGCTCATCGACCATTCATTTCCTTTATCTTGCTTTCTAATACCCTCCACATCAACATAATCATCATCACTCTTTTGTTCATGAATAGTGGGTACATGCTGATCTATAGTGGTTTTACATCACCGTGTGGTAATGGCACGGTAGTGACTATCATTCCTTGTATTAACCATAGTGCTACTAGGAAGAGTACACGGTTGCCTTTGATTCCAAATTTCTGACAACTGGCCGTACTGTTTCTCTAGTTGTTTTATTGCAGTAACATGTGAATCAACTTTCTGATTTAGCCCTAAAAAGTTTGCCTTAATCTCCTTAAGGCAACTCTCTTGACTTTCTTGGCCTTTGACTAGTTTCAACAACATTGCCTCCATTCTAGACTTAGTATCTCGGCTCACTTTTCTCTTGGTAGTTATCTTTGCATATCCAATCAGCATCTTTATCTATACTTCTGTCTCTGAATCTATTATTATAATAGTTACAACCTTGATTTCCTTACCCTTGGGCTAAAAAATCCACTAATTAATGAACAAGATACTTTTATTCCTCTTCAGACTCAGTCTAAACAACCCCAGAAGTAGATTCATATGCCTCAACTACACTTACTTTTTAAGCATTCATAATTACTATTAATTTTATGAGCATCCCAATATCTATCTGGAGTTTTGCAACCTCCTGTGCTATCAAATCATGACTAGCTCTATAATCATTAGCTTCTCCAATAGTATATATACTCGTACCACGCTCAGCATCTCTAGTATGCTATCCTTGATTAGTCATAGAAATATATCTAGCATATTCTGTACAACATCTCACCGAAGATGTATAAATGCACCTCCCGAAATTGTATCTGCCATTGCTTTAGAACTTACATTAAGTTATCTGTAGAAGATTTCTAACAACTTAGACCCCATGATTCTGTGATTAGGTGCCATGCTCAATTTTTTCTTCAATCTAAACCATGCCTCATACATGGATTCTGCAGGTAATATTCTAAAACTGTAGACTTTATCTTTCAACTATCGTATCCTTATAGAAAGGAAAACCTATTCAGAAATTATCTTCGAAACTCATACCAAGTAGTGATTGAACCTCTTAGAAGTTCCTCTAACCTTAGTGATGCTTCCCTAATAAGTGAAAATGGGAACAACATCAATCTTAAAGCTTCCTGATCTACTCTAAAAATAGTATATGACATGCATATCCTAGTATATTTAGCTAAATGCATGGTTGCATTATCAGTTCCTTTTCCTGAAAATACACCTTTTAAGTTTAACAATTGTATCATAGCACTAGTAATGTCACACTTAACATTGGGTCGTATACTAGGAGGGATTATACATCCCATCTTAGTAGGATTAACATAACCTATATTCTCTTCTTCATCATATAGGTGTAGGTGATGATATGTAGGGATCACTGAAGCTCTTCCTCTCTAAACTCTATCCCGACACTCGGCTATTTGTTGTGACTTTGAAAGTCCTCCTTCCACCAATTTAGCTGCTTCTTCCACTAGTAAAAGTCCCATCGATCTATTTGCAACATCCTATCAGTCACCTAGAACACATAAAAGTGAAGCATTTGGATCAATAGGTGGAGGAAAGGGTACAAGCTGAGGGTCATGAACCCTAATAGGAATACCATCACAAACTTATCCTGATATTCTTTTCGATGTTTGAGAAATTATTTTAGGCTCTGGATCAAAACGGAGTAAGGCATTGCCTCTTCTCATATTTTTTGGCATACACCGACGTATGCAAAATAAACAATAGAACATAAACTCATAAACTTTACAAACCGTAATCAACAATTCACATTATCTTCAGCAGCAACAGTGCGAAAATTTGATGTTGCCCAAAACTAACCTCCAAGGATGTATGCTACGGTTATTTCCAAATATAGTAACCCAACTAGGTTTAGGTCGATCCCATAGAGAAAACAATGAATAGTTACTTAACTAGATAAAATTCATGAGTAGTACAGAAAAGTCTATGGGGGAATTTGGAAGTAGTTAGTAAATAGTAACTAAATCTCAAATGCTTTTGAGTTTATTAAAATTAGAACACAAACACTAGGATTGTGTTTCCCTAGCTTCTCAACTTCGCAAATGTCTTATGTTCAACCTACCTATTCTGTTGCTCTGCATGTAGAGTCGACAAGATCTGCATTATCAACCACCTTGTGAACGTGTTAATAAATATCACCCTTCACCTTTTGAGTCTCAGGGCATCACATTATTACTCCTTGCCAATAAGTTTAGTTTAACTCTCACCTTTTAAGTCCCAAGTTGATTAAATGAGATGATGGAATGATAAAATGGACCTAAATCTCAAATTACTATCTCAATCCTCTTCCTAATCTCAAACTCCTTTGTGAGGACGTGTAACGCCCCAAAATCTAGACCCAGAGGGTCACATGGTGCTTAAGGCTACAAGTATCCCCAAGCTAACCCTTTGAGCCAGCTACTTAGTATAGAGCTTACTTAAAGATAATGATAGAAAAATGAGGAATCATGTCATATCATATCTAAATGAAATCTGAATGAGTAATGTAAAAGTAGCCAAATACTGCAAGTCCAAACATACTGACCATCTAGTGTGACAAAGCCTCTACTACTCAACAAACTAGAGAGCCATTGGGATAGATCACGAACAGACTCAAACTAAACTGAAAGCAGTAGAACAACTACTAAAAATACTAAAGTGTCTAGAGATAGGTCCTTAAACCATGAGGACTCACAACAGTGGAGATGTACATAAAGGTGCTCGGGATGACACCACTGGGACTGAGCACCTGGACCTACAGTTTTAGACAATGTAAACGACAGACATATATATGGATCAACACTTGAGAGTTCACTAAGTAAATGGGCGTGTATGCAGCTAAATATCAATACAATAAATATTTATAGAAAACATACATGCTATAGTAGATGACTCACATAGCTTGAAAAAACTCTCATAAATCATGAGTAAAGAAATATGTAGCATAAATCATGTGAGCCATTATCCTTTGTTCTAAATATGTGTTCTTTGTTTAATCTCAAGCTTGTAGAATAGGTGAACTCTTAAAACAACAACTTTTAGAACATACACTTTTGTCTTTTGAAAAAAAGGAGCTTCTATGAAACTTAAAGACTTAAAACCTTAAGAACTTTAAGACTTAAGACTCTAGCAAACTTGGGAGTTCCCTCAAACCGACATAAACCATGTGAGCTACATGGAGTCCAACGTCTTGCCAACATCAGGGAAAGCTATTCTATCCTTGCCATTGGAGTAGAACCTTTACTTTTAGTGATCACTAGATTAACCCACTTGGGGTAAATCAAATCCTACGGTGGCTCGTAGTTTAGTGGCATGAGACCTTGGAATCAAGCCCAACTTGGTGCTAAGTACTACTCCCATAATAGGCTCAGATCATTTAGGAAAATCAACCTTATACAATTCAATATTATGAAATGGGAGCCAATATGCTCCCCTTTAAGTTAAATCACCAATGTGGATTCCTTTCTTAACTTAGGATCAAAATCAACTCTTTTCTTTAAACTTTAGTACACTAACATTAACAAGGTTTGAAACTTCAATATTTTGGAGATATCAATACCATTCTTGAAATACTGTAAAATATATCAAAATTCATTCTTGGACCTTAAAACATGTATACATATTAAAGAAATCTCTATTCAAAATAGAGGGTAAATCATGACTTCAACCTTAAGAGTATTCCAAACATATATCATGGAAGGAATATGGAATTAATAGCGTTAATTCTCAATTCAAATCATAAAATAGGTGTAGTATTATAAAATTCAAGACTTGAACAAATTCATAATCTCATATACTTGAAATATTGTAATTTAGGCATAATTCATCTTGAAACATTAAAATCTTTTAACAAAAAAGAAAACTTTGGGCATAAAAATGGAAGAAGCGTTCATCTTCAAACCCCACATACCTTGAATTATGAAATTTGATGAGTAAGCTTGCTTGAGACTCTTTATCATACTTTTAGATGAGGGTTATTGAAGCCCTTGACTGGGAACCTTGAATCCCAACTCAATTTGTGATAGTTATGGTGGATTCTTGAGGTTCTCGGTAGAGGTTCTGGGTACCTAGGGATTTTGTTGAGAGAAAACTTCAGAAAAACATAATAGAATGATTGTAAATGACTTCAATTCAATTTTTGTACGGTTTAAGGGGCTTGAAAAAAGTCCAAAGTGCCCTTTTTAACTCCTGAATGAAGCTAAAAAAATTAAACCGGAAAACCCAATTTTATGGGTCACCGCGACGCGCCACCATCGTGGTGGCTTACTGTAAATTGAAAAATGGGATTCTTTAGGTCACCGCGATGCGGAGCCATTGCCTCGTCCCACTGCTTAGGTCCTAAAACTTCAGCGCGATTGCCACAATCACGTTAGGCTACTGTAATTGACAATTGTAAAATAGACCTTCTCCGCGACATGCCAAGCACTTAAATGTTGATGTTTTACAACTAAGACTTAATTTTTCCATAACTTCTTGCTTGGTTATCAGATTTTGGCGGATCTTATATCGTTGGAAAGCTAAGTAAATTTCCTACATGATAAAAAGTCAAAGTTAGGGAAATTCTAGATGGTTTAAATGTTACATACTTATGAAGATATTACTTTGCATCCTAGAGACGAAATTAAACTTTAGAAAAAGTTTGGGGGTATTACAGGATGTTAATGAATACAGGCAATCCTTAACCTTTTGCAATAGCTCTGAGTTCAATTAAAATGAAGAGTATTAAGATATATACAACTATAAGAGAATATGAATCTCCCAGTTTCTTTACATAGCTAATTCGTCGAGGTTCCCAAAACCCTAGTTAGGGAAATTATCCATTGATGTTCATGTAATAATCCATGATAATCAATAAAGAATACATGTAAATAATTACACAAGAATTAGAAGAATAAGATCTGTAATCTTCAATAAAGAAATTCTATATGGTTTAAATGTTACACACTTAGGAAAGCATTCCTTAGCCTTCTAGAGACGAAATTAAACTTAAGGAAAAGTTCGGGGGTATTACCATATTTCCCCTTTGGGAACATTCGTCCTCGAATGATGCTTGTCAAGCTAAGAGTACGGAGGAAACTTGGTAAGCATAGCTGAAGCAACTTGCTAAATGGATTCTCTATCATTCTACACTCTTGAATACTTTGAAGAATGCATGAACTTATATTAAGATTAGCTACAGTACTGTAACTTTGATTAGAAAGAGGATGAGTTAAGGAATAATGATACCTTTATCTTGATCTGAACTTTCAAAGAATAGGTGTGGGTACTTGGATCTCATTCTTACTCGGCTTCCCAAGTAGCACCCTCAACTGACTGGTTTTACCATAATACTTTGACCAAGGGAACCTCTTTGTTTCTCAGTCTATGGATCTGGTTATCTAGAATCTTAACTGGAATCTCTTCAAATGAAAGGCTAGTCAGGATATCTACGCTCTCTGTAGTATCCACAACAATAGAATCACAAATGTGCTTCTTAAGAATGGAGACATGAAATATAACATATTCAGCTGACAACTCTATGACAAACTGAAGGTCATATACTACTCGACCCTCAGGACTTAGGATTTTATAGAGGCCAACATACCGGGGTCTAAGCTTCCCCTTCTTGCCAAACCTTTTCACCCCTTTCATGGGCGAGATTTTTAGATACACCAAGTCATTAACTTCAAACTCAAGGTCTCTTCTTGTCATATCAGCATATGACTTCTGACGACTTTGGGATGTCTTCAACCTTTCTCTAATCAACTTTGCCTTCTCCATAGCCTCAAACACCCCATCAGGTCCAAATAAAGTAGCCTCACCCACTTTAAAAAACCTATGGGTAATCTACACCTTTTATCATATAAAGCCTTAAAGGTTGCCACCTTGATGCTAGCATGGTAACTATTGTTATACGCAAACTCAATCAATGGTGAATTCTCATCCTAACTATTTTTAGAGTCAAGAGCACATGCTCTTAACATATCCTCTAATGTTTGGATGGTCCTCTCAGCCTGACCATCTGTCTGCTGATAAAAAGCGGAACTCAAATGAACTTAGGTACCAAGACCCTTCTAGATCTCCCTCCAATACTTAGAATTAAATTGAGTATCCCTATCTGAGATAATAGACAAGGGAACTACATACAACCTGACCTAATCCCGAATATATAATCTAGTATAATCCTTAGCTGTATAGGATGTATGCATAGGCAAGAAATGTGTTGACTTAGTCAGCCTATCTATAACAACCCAAATAGAATCATGGTGACAATGCGAAAGAGGTAAACAAGTCATGAAATCCATATTCACCTCCTCCCACTTCCAAGTAGGTATACCAAATTCTTGTATTACACCACCAGGTCTCTAGTGCTCTACCTTAACATGTTGGAATGTCGTACATTTTGCTACAAACTCTACTATATCATTATTCATGCCACTCCACTAATAGATTTCCTACAAATAGCGGTATATCTTGGTAGAACCGAGATGAATAAAATATTGCGAATTGTGTTCTTCAGTCATAATTGTTTGCCTCAGATCACCAAAACAAAAAACATAAAATCTACCTTGCAACCTCAACACACCATCTCCCCCTTGGAGAAAGCCTCTACCTTCTGGTCCTTAACTAACTGTTTTAATCTTACCAAACTAGGATATAAGTCTTGCTTCTCCTTTACTTCCAAAACTATAAAGGATTCGTAACTACTCTGCACGAAAATACTCCTCTCAGCAGAATCAAGCAACCTAACACCCAATCTAGCTACACAATGCTCATCATGAGATAAAGTTTTAATTACCATTCTCTACATGAGAAACTCTACCCATAGACAACCTTCTAAGGGCATCAACCATTACATTGGCCTTGCCCGGGTGATACAGCAAACTCATATCATAATCTTTTAGCAACTCTAGCCATCTCCTCTGGCGAAGATTCAACTCTCTTTGAGAAAATACATACTGCATGCTTTTGTTGGCCGTAAACACATCAACATGAACACTATATAGATACTATTTCAATATTTTTAAAATAAAAACCACAATAGCTTATTCAAAATTATGGGTTGGGTGGTTATTTTTATGTGGCTTCCATTGTCTAGAGGCATAAGCTATAACCTTACTTCTCTGTATGAACACACAACCAAAGTCAACTCTAGAGGCATCACAATAGACCACAAAATAATCTGTATCATCAGGCAAAGTCAACACAGGGGCTGAGGTGAGTCGAGTTTTCAACTCTTGAAAACTCTTGTGACAACTTTTTTAGTTCAACCAGGTCATGAGGGATGCAATAGAAGAGAAAACTTTAACAAAATGGTGGTAGTAGCCAGCTAGACCCAAGAAACTCCTAATGTCTGATGGAGAGATAGGTCTGGGCTAATTTTTTATAGCTTTTGTCTTTTGGGGATCAACTCTAATGCCTTCGGCTAAAATGATATGACCCATAAAGGCTACTAGTCTTAGCCAAAATTCACACTTGCTGAATTTAGCAAACAACTGATGATCTCTAAGAGATTGCAAAGCAATGCTTAGATGATTCGCATGGTCATTCTCAGTATGGCAATAAACAAGGATATCATCTATGAACACCATGACAAACATATAAAGATACTACTTGAAAACTAGATTCATGAGGTCCATGAAAGCCGCTGGAGCATTGGTTAAGCCAAAAGACATGACTAGAAACTCGAAGTGATAGTAACGATTTCAAAAGGCTGTCTTTGGGATATCACACTCCCTTACTTTAAGTTAATGATAGTTGAATCTAAGGTCTGTCTTTAACAAATAACTCGAACCTTGCAACTGATTAAACAGGTCATCAATTCTTAGAAGAGGATACTTATTCTTGACTATGACCTTATTAAGTTGATGATAGTCAAGCAAATATGCAAAGAACCATTTTTATTTCACACAAATAGAATAAATGTGCCCCAAGATGACACACTAGGCCTTACAAAACCTTTATCTAGAAGATCTTTGAGTTTCTCTTTTAACTCCTTAAGCTCTAAAGGGTGCTATACGGTATGGACAAATAGAAATAGGCAGCATATCAGAAAAAAGGTCAATTCCAAATTCTATCTCTCTACTGGAAGGTACCCCTAAGAGATCTTCAATAAAACATCAGGAAACTCATTAAAAATGTTAGATGACTAAATGGTTGAAGCCTCAGACCTAGTGTCCCTAACTCGAACTAGATAATAAATGTAACCTTTTGATATTAGCTTTCTGGCGTTCAGATAGGATATAAAATGACTCTTGGGAGATACTAAACACCCGAACCACTCGAAGACTATCTTATTTAGAAACTGAAACTAAACCACATGGGTAAGATAGTCTATAGATGCGTAGCAAGAATGAACCCAATCCATACCAAAAATATGGTCAAAATCCACTATGTCCAACTCTATTAAATCAGCAAGTATAACTCTACTGGAGTAGAAACTAGGAAAGCCTCAGGAATCTTTTCAGAACTCATTAAAAAACTCACAGCTACAAGTGGGTTCACATAAGATAAACTTGAACTGGGGTCCAACAACACATAAAATTAAAAGTGAAAGACACAAAGTATACCAGTAACAATGTTGGGAGAATTCTCTTGCTCCTGAAGGGATGGTAAGGCATAGAATCTTTTCTGGTGCTGACAGCCAGCAATACACGAAGAAGCACCTTGAGGAGGAGGTGGATGGGCTAAAGATGCTGGGGCACTATTATCCTGAGTCTGAGGTCGCACATCTATGTTCCCCTACCTGGCATACGAACACTCTCTAAGTCTATGGCCCAACTTGCAACAACCAAAACAAGCCCTCTATTTGGAAAAACACTTCTCGAGATGGGTCCTACCATACTTAGCACAAGAAGGATAATTAGGCCGGTTACTCACACTATTCTGGGAATTGGATATTGAAGACTTGTTTCTTTGCTCCTGCTTATTTCTGGGCACGGGAGCACTAACTGACAAAGGTGATGACATAGACCAACAACTCTGAAACTTTGGATGGTTCCCTCAATGGGACATAGCCTGACCATACTCATGCTGCTCGAATCTAGCTCTCTTGTTTCCCCTCACTCTATCTCTTTCCTTTATCTTTTCTGCATCTATTTATTAGGCATGAATCATTAGCCTAGCAAGATCCATGTACCTTTTGAGCATAACAGTCCTAAACTTTTTTAACATCAAACCATAATTATGAACTTCCTCATACTTAGTCGGGTGTAAGAAATCAAATTAGGAGTATATTTAGCAAACTGTTTGAACTTAAGGCAATACTCCTTAACATTCATGGAGCCTTTCCTAAGGTTCATGAATTCCTCTATCTTTGTTTCCCTAATCTCAAGCGGGCTAAACTTATCCAACAATGCATCTTGGAATACTTGCCAAATAGTAGGTGATGCCTCTTCCCCTCTATTCTTCTTTCATGCGACAACCCAGTCATAAGAAATGTGCTTTAACCTGTAAGACACCAGCTCAACACTTTTTTTCTCCAAGACATGCATCACTTAGGTGATCTTTCTTACCTTCTCGAGATATAACTGTAGGTCCTCACCTTTCTTTGACCCATAGAACTCTGGCGGTTTTATCCTCATGAAATCATAGATACTGCAGTGGGTAAATCACCTTCTTGCTAAGTAAAAATTGTAGCCTGGTTATTGGCCTAAACATTGACGATAACTTATTGGGCTAATGCCTGAAAGGATGCCTAAAACTCAACATGAGACACAGTCTCATTCAAGGGACCAAAAGGATGGGGTTGCTCGTTATTGTTTCTGTGGGCATTTTCTCTTTAGGGATGCATTTTTTGAAATAACAGAGCACGAATAAATAGCAAGGAGAGAAAACTATAGCATGATAGAATCTGAAAAAAAGAAACAACTTTTTCCTAAAATGTCTTGTTGGCTCTTACTCATAGATGTGGTGCGCTACCCACGAATGATCAACACTGTACTTAACGCAGATTGTCAAACTCTCTAGGACTTCTTAAACCTTAGGCTCTGATACCAAGTTAGTAATACCCCAAAATCTTGTCCCAGAGCATCACACAGTGCTTAAGGCTACAAGTAGCCCCACGCTAACCCTTTGAGCCTGCTACTTAGTATAAAGCTTACTTAAAGATAATGAGAGAAAAATAAGGAATTATCTCATATCATATCTAAATGAAATTCTAATGAGTACTGTAAAAGTAACCAAATACTGCAAGTCTAATAAAACTAACCATCTAGTCTGACAAAGCCTCTACTACTCAACAAACTAGAGAGCCATTGGGATAGACCCCTAACTCACTCAAACTAAACTGAAAGAAGTAGAACACTTACTAAAAATAGTGAAGTGTCTAGAGATAGGTCCTTAAACCATGAGGACTCACCATCGTAGAGATGTGTATAAAGGTACTCGGGAGCGTTGATGCTGGTGGGAGTAAGCACTTGGACCGACATTATGAGATAATATAGCACGCAGACGTATATATAGATCAGTACTTGGGAAAATACTGAGTAAATAGGGGTGTATACAACAAAATATCAATACAATAAATCTATATAGAAAACATACATGGTATTGTTGATGACTCACATAGCTTGAATAAAACTCTCATAAATCATGAGTAATGAAATATGTAGTATAAATCACGTGATCCATTACACTTTACTCTAAATATGTATTCTTTATTTGATCTCAAGCTTGTAAACTAGTTAAACTCTTAAAACAATATATTTTAGAACATGCATTTTGGTCTTTTTGAAATAAGAAACTTCTTAGAAACTCAACGACTTCAAACCTTAAGAACTTTAAGACTTAAGACTCTAGGAAACTTTGGAGTTTCTTTTAACCGACATAAATCATGTGAGCTACATGGATTCCAACGTCTTGCCCACGTCGGTGAGAACTGTTCTATCCTTGCCATCAGGGTAGAAGATTTACTTTTAGTGATCACTAGCTTAACCCACTTGGGGTAAATCAAATCCTACGATGGCTCATAAATCTGGGGCATGAGACCTCAGAATCAAGCCCAACTTAGTGCTATGTACCACTCCCATACTAGGCTCAGAACATTTAGGAAAATCCACCTTATACAATTCAACATTATGAAATAGGAGCCAATATGCTTCCCTTTAGCTTAAATCACAAGATGTGGATTACTTTCTTAACTTACGATCAAAATCAACTATTTTCTTTAAACCTTGGTAGACTATCTTTAACAATCTTTGAAACTTCAATGATATGGAGATATCAATACCATTCTAGAAAAGCTAAGAATATATCAAAATTTATTCTTGGACCTTAAAACATGTATACATATTCAAGAAATCTCAATTCAAAGTAGAGGGTAAATCATGACTTCAACCTTAAGAGTATTCCAAACATCAATCATGGAAGGAATATGCAATTCATAACATTATTTCTCAATTCAAATCATAAAATAGGTGAAGTATCATAAAATTCATGACCTGAACAAATTCATAATCTCATATACTCGAAATATAGCAATTTAGGCCTAATTCATCTTGAAACATTAAAATCTTCTAAGAAAAACCAAAACTTTGGGCAAAAGAATAAAAGAAGTGCTCTTGTTCAGACCCCACATACCTCGAATTGTGAAGTTTGATGAATAAGATTTCTTGAAACTCTTTCTCGTACTTTTGGATGAGGGTTTTTGTAGACCTTGACGTGGGAACCTTGAATACAAACTCAATTTGTGAAATCTATGGTGGATTCTTGACATTCTTGGAAGAGATTCTGGGTACTTAGGTTTTTTGTTGAGAGAAAACATGAGAAAAACCTAATAGAATGATGGTAAAGGACTTTAATTTGGTTTTTCTACTTTTTAAGAAGCTTTAAAAAAGTCCATAGTTCCCTTTTTAACTCCTGAACGAAGCTGGAAAAATTAAACTGGAAAACCCAATTTTATGAGTCACCGCGATGTGCCACTATCACGGTGGCTCACTGAAAATTGAAATATGGGATCCTTGGGGTCAGCACGATGTGGATCCATCTCATTGACCCAATCGTTGGGACATGGGTGGGTTATTTTGTCACTTTCCAAGAAATAAGGCAGAAGGAGTATAGATTAATGATGGTCAAAAGTGAGTTACTTTTGGAGTATTGGTTGTTGTTGCATTGTTTCTCTTTGATGTCTTTTGCATACATAGATATTGATTTTTATGTGGAGGGGTGAAATGAGAATATCTTGGCCTATGTGCAACGAGCTACTTGTTGTGGTGACTAAGCTTAATGTGATGATTGGGACATCTACTTTAGGCATAAATATGCATTGTTTCATGCTAAGTGGTAGTGTTTCTTAAGGACAAGCATAGTTTTAAGTTGTGGGTGTTGATGAGTGGTGAATGTACCATTCAATTATAATCCACATTCCTGGACGTTACCATGCTTTGAATTAATAAGGGATGCATAATTTGTGATTAAATAAACTAATATTCACATTTTGCAGGGACCAATATGATAAGATGGAAAGATGTGGATTGGAGCTACAAAAAAATAAAAGGGAGCAAAGAAGTGTAGCTTAAGACCTAGAGCAGAACATAGACTCAGTTATCACTATTTCGGTCCTCAAACCGCGATTGTAGTCAGTCAAGATGGTGAACATACCACGATTGCATGGCATTACCTGTGGTCATAGTCAGCGGGAAAGATATAAATGCACACAGTTCTTCCCAAATTTTCCCTAAAGAATATTAAAACACTATCATTCCATGATACACTCCAGAATTCCCAATTATTGAACATTGTTCAAGGTCTTAGACTTCATACTTGGAAAATAAAATATTGTATTAATTTTGGGTGAAAAATACATTTGAGTAGCTTCCAAGTGGATTATTAGTTAACTCCCATTGAAGATTTGTGGATATTTAAAGTTTGAAGTTACATTCACTTAATATTTCACATATATAACCAATGGAGGTTATTGGACAAATCTTGCTTACTAGTCCTATCTGTAGCTAGTTCTTCCTCACTGAATTATGCTAGAATAGGGTGTAAATATGTATGGGATATGATTTTCTTGTGCGTTTACTAGTTTTTGATGTTGGGAACTACTATTTCTTGAGTAAATTGGTTAGTATTTGTGGGTGAAATGCCCAAGTACCCAAATGGGTATGATGGATGAAAATCCCAAGCTCTTGAAAGCTCAAACCATCCTTGAAGGAGGGGTATGGGAAGCAAAGAAATAGTAGACAGTTACTGGGTGTAGTGTGCTAATTTTCATTATCTTAGAAATAAGGGTGATTATGAAGTTTACTATACTTGGGGCACCATCTTAGAAATATGAGTGTCTAATTGAGGTATTAGGTGGTTTTGATTAAAGCACTTATTAGGTACTCAAAAAAGTAAAGGAGTGACACCTTTGAGGTTTTGTTGACAAAATAACCTCAAGGATTTCAAACCTAGCCTACCACATCACCAACATTTAGAATGTGCATCAAGTCATCACACGCCTATGAATAAGTTGCCCCTAGTAAAGCATAATCTCAAGATTTGTGGCTAATTGATTAGACTCTAATTATTCGTAGCCCCGATTTAATACTTGAAAACCCTAAAAAGAAATATTAGTTGTGATATTTTCCAAACCCCCCATTTTTATCTTATTGTACTCTAGGTTTGTATTTAGTAAGTGTCCATTCATCTGGGATAATTGGATAGCCTCTCACATTATTCCTCGTGTATTCGACCAAGACTCAAAAGATGGGTAAATATACTACCGTTGACCGCCTTGCACTTAAATTGACGTGTAAGTTGATCGTTATCAGTAATCGACTTTAACAAAAAATAGGATGATCATATACCCTTAATGGATATTATTTATAACAATAACTACCATTCTAGCCTCTAGAAGGATCCTTTTAAACCATTATATAGGCACATGTGAAGGTCACTAATAGGTTGGTTATAAGTTTGTGAAGCAGCTTTGATTGTGAAAAATTTTATTCTAAAAGTTATGAAGTAGGTTAATTTGGTTTGAGAAAGGTTGAAAACCACTCAAAGTCATAAGAAAGCAGATGCAAATGTAAGGAGGAAAGAACTAAAGTTTAAGGTAGGTGATTGGGTGTTTTTTTGAGGTTTCACCCATGAATGGTGTAATGATGTTTGGAAAAAATGGAATTCTCAGCCCTCAATACAATAGTCCTTATGAGGTCATAAATTGTTTTGGAGATGTTGAGTATTAAGTAGACTTTCATCAGAATTAGCCACCGTTCATCATATTTACCATGTGTCGATGTTAAAGAAGTGAATTGGAGACCCATTCATTATGGTCCCCATATAAATAATTGGAGTGAAAGATAGCTAGTCCTATGAGAAGATCCTAGTTGAAATTCTTGATCGACAAGTTTGAAGGATAAGAAATAAGGAAGTTGACATGAGCCAAACCATGGCTTAGTCAGGTAGGTATCTCAACTCAAACTAGGATCGGAGACAACCCCCAATACCCAGACCCTTAACCACCCTACTCCCCATGGTGGATGAATTTTCAACATATAAAAAGATAAATCAATAATAATTTTAAAAAATTAGATGAAACCAATAACCATAACCAAATAGTCATAACCAAATGTCCAAAAAATATAAAACACAATGCAAATACCAATATCGATGCTAACACTATTACTGACACTGCCCATACTTATAGTAGTCAAACAAGCCTCTAACCAGAATTAAAGAATAGTCAATCAAGACATGCCCCGAACCATGGATAAAACCATAACAATGTGAATACGAATGAAAAAAAGAAGTCCATAGAATGAAATAGTGTCTTCTGGAGTATGGAATCTCAACACTTCAATATAACTTAAATATTATCCCCGAATGCAAGTCACTGAGCAGGATGAATAAAAGTATAGACGATTCGTGCATCGCATAGGTATATTGTGCCCAAATATGGTTAGAGGAGTGAACGCTAGCATATAATTCTGGTATAAATAAAAAATTAATTCCATCAATTCAAAAACCAAACCAAATAACACTATGCAATGACATACATACATATATACCGTGTCGGGATAAGCAACAAGGTTTCACATGCATTTAAAACCTTAACTCGGATTGTGTAGCTTTACCATCATAAATCCACCCATGGGCTATATGGGTCCAGTTTTACCCTCTGAATAGGCCCCAGTACATGTAGTTGTATGAACCAGAGATATCACAGAAAGTCGAGGATTCCCCTATACCCTTTGCCCTTAATGATACATAAATAAAAGTACAGATGGGGGGTTCTTGTGTATCAAAAAGCATATGATCACAAAGAAAAACACTCATATCGGAAAACATGAGTTTCTAGTGTCCGTCCATTGGACTCACACCTTCACAGCAAGCTATCACAACCCTCATTATTGTCCATTTGAAATATTTAGTACATAACCGAACCACCAATTTTAGGAGTCAATTATTAAGGCATTAAAAAGTGGAATCATTGTACCGACTGTAGATTGCAAGCAATGTCATTAGCAAACACTTAGGGGATTCCCATGTATTCCACAAATTCTATTATTAAAGTCACTTGAGGGATTCATGTTTAGTCGACAAAGTTTTCAAAACTGTCCATAACCATTTTTAATCAATTATACCATACAACAGTCCCAAAAGTAAGTTAAACCAAACACCTTAGGGATGCCTTTGAACCCATTAATTAAATTCACACCTTTTTTGTTATCACTAACAAACTTTACAAGACAATTTTGGGGTAAAAACCACTTCAAACGTCACAAATTTAGAGAAAGTTACCATTACCATGTTCAACCACCATACCCATGTAACCATATGTTAAAAACTACAATAAAAACATGAAAACCATAATTAAACCATGGGAAAACATTATTCAAAAATGAACATCAAAAACCCCAACCTTTATTTCAAAATGATAACAGTACCATGAAAAACATACATTGAAACATGTGCTTTTAGAAAAATAACAATGACGGAGGTGTAACATGCCTGAATTACAAATATTTATGGAGAGAATTTAATTCTTAAACCCTTAGATGACCAATTTAGCGAAACACTAGCCAATAATTCTTGAGAGGACTTTGTGAAGATAACATGGATGTTTAATCTTGTAAAGTGTGGAATGAATGCCCCAAAAGTGGTTTAGGGATGTGCGATCTTAAGGGTTCTATATAGGAAATGTCTAAAGTGACCTCAACTAAAAAGCTATAAAAGAGTCGTCCTTGGTTATGAGTTGACCCTTTGACTTCTCACCACATCATATAACTCGCAACCTAGATAGTAAGTTGGAAACCCATACACTGTCCTTCTTACAACTTTATGACTCTACTCATGACCTGATGTTACGACTCGTATGGTCTAATTGTATGCAAGATAGAACCTAGGAGTTTAGTATAACACCCCTAGTCTGTACCCTAGATGCTACACGGTGCTTACGACCCTGAAGGACCATAAGCTAACTCATGAATGATCTTTGCTATGAGCACTAAATAAATATACTTTAATAAATGTAGAGTAATAGGCTGAAATGGCACAAGGTTTAAAATTTGAAATACTAATAACGAATATCAACTGATAATAGTAATGTATAAAATTGAAAACTGTCTAAAAGTCTCATTTGAAAAGCCTCTAACTGTAACCATCTAAAAGTGGAGTTGATGGGACAATCCATCTACTGAAATACTGAGTCTACTATAATAATGAAACAAAAGAATATCCTTGATAGATGAGGATTCATTGCTAAATCTACTGCTGGGTAAATCTGGATCTATCTATGGATGGTCAGGAACCTGAGCATCCCAACCTATGATATAAGACATCATAGCACAAAAAAAAATTATGCATCAGTACATTGAATGTACTGGTATTCTAGATGGGGTAAGGCTGAATGCAAGGGTTCCTATACATGAATAATAACTAACTACATGATACAGAGTAAGAGAACATGAGCGTAAATGGATAACCGATACTACTATAAATACTGAGTATACACTACTGTGCCTATAAATAAATATTGTGACTAAGTTTATATAAAGCTAATTCTCGAGTTACGAAAATGAGTAACTGATATCTGAAGTTACTAACAACTAAGTTACTGTTATTGATTAACTGTATCTGACAATCCTAATTCAATCGAACCGAACTTATTTCTATTCTGAAGATTAAAACTAAGACTGGGGGGGTAATCATTTAACTGGTATGCCCCAAATAAGATAAGATAACTAAGTTAGGCTCCAATCTGCAACCCCAATTGGAAGGTTGTCAATACCGTTCCATGGGTAAAGACAAGCTGATAGTTACCCTCATCTGGAAGGCACTCTAATGAGAATGATCGAACCCTTACCTGGAAGGTTAAAACACCTTATCAACCCTTAACTAGCAAGTTTAATGTCTCAACTTAAGCTGGCTACGTGATTCTAGAATACAAGAATTGCTTCGAAGGATCACACCCTCTACTGGCAGGTGAGCCCCTATCCTTGGGTTCACTTGGTGCTGAATCCTAGTCCCAAATGAAAGACACTAAATTGAGCACATTGAACTAGACTAAATTAATACTGAGGTTACTGAATTTTGTAGAGTTCTGTAACTGACTGTGTTCTATTGAGTTCTGTAACTGACTAAGAGTACTACTGATTATGACATGACTGAGATTCCGTAACTTACACTGGTTCTTAGTAAACAGCTAGATTATTGGGTATTAAATACCCCCATGACTCGATAGCATGAAGGATAAAGTATTACATGATCTTGAGATACATAACAATGTACACTTGTCCATAATTGATTAATAAAGTCATTTCATCAAACCCTTGTAAGGCATAAGCTTGTACATGATTGGGTCCACATAATGACATGTCAACATTCCATTATCTACTTCCCATATCCATTTTACCAAACACTTAGGGAGCATGGAGTATTTCACATGATAATGGTCAACAAATGTAATCATGAATACAACATTCAATTTCAAATTCAAGGGTTAAGCATGTAATTCATATAATTCACCACATAACTATCTTAATTTCACAGAGACTTATAATTAAATATGCATTAGATCCTAATTACTATCATGAACATGAAATACATTCAATTTTCATGCATGAAAATCATAAATCATAAATCTTGAAGTTAAAAATGGATTGTGGACTCTATGGGTGAAAGGAACCCATAGATAAACTCCTAACATACCTTGGAATATTAGTTCTTAAAGGTGCTTAAAGAAATTCTTTTGTTTTGATCATTATTGTTAAAGCTAGGGTTTGTTTTCTTTTGAGAGAATGCTTTGATTTTTGGGAAAATTGAATAACAATGATGTAACTAGGTTAATTTGAGATAATTTACACATTAAAGGCTGACTTGGGTCATGGAAAAATACCCAATTACTCCTGTGAATGAATTAAAATCATTACTGAAAAATTCTCGATTTGGGCACCTGGCGCGATGTGCAACTATCGTGCCAAGCCACTGGAAAATTACAACTGGGAATGTGGTTGTTGGCACGACATGGTGGAATAACATTGTAATACTAGATAATACCTTGAAGCTTGGCGCGACATGGTACAATCGTGTTGTTTTACTGGACATTGACAATTGTAGATTGGGTCCTTAAAGTGATGCGCTAATATCATGGTACCTCACTGGAAACTGACAATTGCCTTTTTTGACATACTCCGTGATGCATTACTAGCCTGAATAATGGTGTTGAATGACTAAAACTTAAAGTAGCAGTAACTCTTACCCAGTTATAGGATTTAGGAAAATTTTATATTATTGGAAAGCTAATTTAATTTCCTAAGCCATGGCAGGCTTTAAACTAAAAACTACTGAGTGTTTCAAAAATTTTACATTGGATAACTCATGAACTAAGAGTTGAGCTAAGTTTGAGAAATACTGGGTATTATAATATCTCCCCCTTGGGCATATTCGTCCTCGAATGAGACTGATTAAGTTGAGACACTGATATACTGAGTTTATACACTAAACATGCATATCTGATACATGACTAGATGACTGAACTACTGACAAACTAAGCTTTTACAGTAAACATACATATCTTATACATAGAATACATGACTGAAGCTATTGCTAAGCTTGGTTTACATAATTAACATGAATTTTTTATGCATGAGTACATGACTGAACTGATTCATGAATACATGAATGAATATGCAGCGGTAATGGATACCAAGTTATGATTATAGGTTAACATGGAACTGAGTAAAGCTAAGGCAGACTGTTACCTTAAGCTGGATCTGAGGTTGCGGTGAAGAGGTGAGGATACTTGGTCCACATATCTACTTCTGCTTCCCAAGTAGCTCCTCTACAGACTAATTCCACCAAATAACTTTGACTAAGAGAGCTTCTTTATTCCTTAGTCTGTGAATCTGAGGTCGAGGATTTGGACTAGAACCTCTTCGAAAGAGATACCGTTCTGAATATTTACATCCTCTAAGAGGAGTATGACTGCTGGGTCACCAATGCATTCCTTTAGCAAGGAGACGTGGAATATTGGGTGCACTTAAGCTAGGTATGAAGGCAACTTTAGCTCATAAGATACCTTTCAAAAATGATTGAGAATTCTATAAGGGCTGACATATCAGGGACTGAGCTTTCCCTTCTTTCCAAACCTCTTTACCCCCTTCATGGGAGAGATTTTCAAGAAAACAAAATAATTGATCTCATACTCGAGATCCTTTCTCTGTCGGCTCTGGGCAGCCCTAAGTCTATCTCTGATTAACTGAACCTTCTCTAAGGCATCTAATAATAAGTTAGGCCATACTACTATGGCCTCACCTACCTTAAACCAACCAATCTGAGACCTAAACCTCCTACCATAGAGAGCTTCAAACGGATCCAACTGAAAATTGGAATGATAGCTATTATTATATGCAAACTCGATCAAAGGCAAGTGGTCATCCCAACTACCCTTAAAATCGACAATGCATGCTCTTAGCATATCTTCTAAAGTTAGAATGGTCCTTTATGCTTGACCATCAGTTTGAGGGTGGAAGGCTATACTGAGATAAACTTGGGTACCAAGAGCCTTTTAGAATGCTATCCAGAATTGAGAGGTGAATGGGGTACCTCTATCTAAGATAATGGATACTGGGACGCTGTGTAACCTGACCAACTCTCTGATATAGAGTTTTCCATAGTCCTTGACTAATTAGGAGGTATGGACTGGCCAAAAATGAGCTAATTTGGTCATCCTATCTATTATAACCCATATAGAATCATGCTGATAATGATTACGATGTCCATGTTCACTTCTTCTCATTTCAATGTGGGAATACTGAACTCTTGCATTGACCCACTAGGATTTCGTTGCTCAATCTTGAAGATGAATAAATCCAGAACTGACGAAATACTATATTTATCAAGTCCATGAATACCATCGGGTTATTAGTCAACCCAAAAGACATGACTAAGGACTCAAAATGCCCCTATCGGGTATTAAAGATGGTTGTAGGGATATCCTCCTCCCTAATTTTTAGCTGATGATACCCAAACCAAACATCAATCTTGTAGAAAAACATAGCATTGTCAAGCTAATCAAACAAATTATCTTTACTTGGAAGAGGGTATTTATTCTTTGCTGTTACCTTATTCTATTGTTGACATAATCAATGCATATCTGAAGGGACCTATCATTTTCTACCCAAATAATTTTGGTGCACCCCATAGGGACACACTTGGATAGATGAAATTGTTGTTAAAGAGGCCTTTAAATAGTTACTTAAGTTCATTCAACTCATCAGGAGCCATTTTATATAAGGAAATAGAAATTGGATGAGCGTCTAAAATAAGATCCATACAAAAATCTACTTCCCTACCAGGAGGGACACAAGGAAGATCATCAGGAAAAACCTTAGGAAATTCATTCACCACTGGGAAAAAATGTAAAGAAGGACCCTCTGAGTTAGAATCTTTAAACCGGACCAAATGATATAGACACCCCTTGAATATTAATCTCCGAGCTCCAAGATACGATATGAACCTCATATTTGGAGTTAGTGAACAACCCTCTCATTCAATAACTGACTCATTAAGGAAATTAAAGACAACCTTACAAGTTTGATAATCTAAAGAAGTATACAATGAGCGCAACATATCTATCGCTAACATGATATCAAAATCAACTATTTATTATTTAAACAGATCTGCCAAGGTCTCCCAACTAACCACTGATACCACACAACCCTAATAGACTCCTCTAGGTACCATAAAGTCATACATTAGGGTAGAGACATATAAAAGGTCTAAAACTCACTCAATACCAAAACAAAAATGCATAGCCACAAGTGGGGTCACATAATAAAGAGTGTACCCCAGATCAAGTAAATAGTACATATTATGGGAAAAGAGTTTCAACATACAAGTAATGACATAAAGAGTTGCCTCAGACTTTTGTTGAGTAGTTAGAGAATAAAGTCAGTTTCGACTAGTGTCAAACTCAAATAGTGCACCTGTTTGTGCCAAAACTGATGAAAAGGAAAACAAAACCTTTTTTGCCCCAGAATCAACCTCGAGCACTAGGCAATTTCTAAGCATATGCCTTGGATGACTACAGTTAAAGCACTTATCCCTTGCTTCATTAAAGAAACCCTAATGAAATAAACCACAAAATCTATAGGAAGGATATAACACAGCTGAATTGACAACACTAGCATGAGATTGGGCACCCTGTGCCCTAAATTTATCGCCACCTTGGAAACATCGGTCACCACCTGACTTTGGGTAGGGAGCACTAGCCGTTGAGTGAAACCCAGAGTTGTCCCATATATTCTTGGACCACTTTCCACCATTCGTTCGACTCTGGTATTGGCCACCACCCTGATTAGAGAATCTAAACTTCTTGCTCTGCGTCTCCCCTATTTTCACCTGCTTCTTCTTCTCTTCCTCACCCTGCTGCATGTACACCACCAACCTCGAGATGTCCATGTCCTTTTTAAACATGGAAACTTTAATATCCAAAATCATGTCTTAGGATAACCCAAAAGCAAAAATCACATTCTAGACCTCATGTTAGAAACCAACTCTGAACCATATCACGATAATTGGTGAAACTTCAAGGCATACTTCTTGAATGACAACTTGCCTTGATTCAAGTTAACAAACTCATCCACCTTTGCCTCCCTTAAATCTTTGGAAAAGAAGAGGTCTTGGAAAGTATTAGAAAAATCATCCTATAGGGCCGACTCACCATCATCACCCCTTGACTTGTCTCATTCTTTGTACCACTAATACAGCATATCTTTGAATTGGTAGGTGACAAACTCCACGCCCTTCTCTTTAGTTAGATGCATCACACAGAAGATATTTTCCACTTTATTAAGGAAACCCTTAGGGTCCTCCTAAATGTTAACACCAGTAAAGGTTAAAGAGTTCAACCTCATAAACTTGCCAACACTTGTGGCTTCAGACGATGGAGAAACAAAACCACCACTATCAAACTAAAAAGCTACCAATTGCGTAAATATATGAATAGACTAAAAATACTTAGCATTCATCACATCAGCCTAAGGATCTCGAGAAAGACTGGAGGGGATCAGTGCAACTCCAAAAGAGAAATCAAGAACTGGACCCCTAGATTGGGTATGGAACCCTTAAATAGGGCGTGTCCCATCAACATTGTCCTCAAATGGGAGAAAAGATTTTTCATGAATTTTAGATCGTTTGGGAGGCATGATCTAAAAGATGAACAAATGAGAAATAGAGAAGATTTCAGGACCTTAGACTCTATAGCCCAAAAATAGAACACAAGTAAGAAAAATATTCCTAAATGCCCTGTAGCCTCAACATTATAAGTGTGGCATGCTATACACCGGTAAATGATACTATACTTGGCATGGCTTTGCAGAATCCCAATTAAACAAGAACCAAGGTCTCTAATACCAATCTGACACAACTCAAACTAGGGCTTAGTCATGTCGAGCATCTCAAGTCTAACCAGGATTGGAGAACACCCCAATACCCAGACCATTAACCTCACTACACCCCATGTGAAATGAATTTCAAATATATAACAAGATAAAGCAATAATAATTTAAAGACACTAGACGAAATCCATAACCATAACTAAATAGTCACAACCAAGTTCCAACCAAAACCAAACCCAATGCCAATACCAATACCAATGCTAACACTAATACAGACACCGCCCATGCCTATAGTAGTTCGACAAAGCCTCTAACTAAAATTAAAGAATATCAAATTGGGACATGCCCCAGACTATAGCCAAAACCAAAACCAAGGAAATAACAATGATAAAAAAAGTCCATAGCATGAAATGAGGTCTTTTAGAGTAAGGAATCTCGCTACTTTCATTTAATGTGAAAGTTATCCTCGAATCCAAGTCACTGAGCAAGAGATAGAAGTATGGTTGATTCCTACATCTTGTGGTAATACAACACTAAAAGACGATTAGCAGAGTGAAGGCTACCTTCTAACTTAGGGATAAAGATGTAATTAATTCTATCAATTAAAAAAAAATCAAATAACCATATACAATGACATATACAAATATATTTCGTGCCGGGATAAGAAATAATTTTTAGCATGCACTTAAAAACTTAACCAGGATTATGTAGCTTTACCATCATAAATTCACCCATGGGCTATATGTATCCAGTGCTACCCCCTGAATAAGCCCAGTATGTGTATCTATATGAATTAGAGATATCAAAAAAGGTCACGGATTACCTTGTACCCTTCGCTCTCCATGATATATATATACATATATTGACTTAGGGGATTCATATGTACCCCACAAGCATATGGTCACCAAGACAAACCTTCATATCGACAAACATGAGTTTCCAGTTGCTATCTATCAAACTTACACCTTCATAGCTAGCTATCACAACCCCCATTATAGCCTAGTTAAAATATTTAGCACATAATCAAACAACGAATTTCAGGTGTAAATTATGAAGGCATTATAAACTGATATCATCACACCAACTATAGCTTGTAATCAATGTCATTAGCAAACACTTAGGGGATTCCAATGTACCCCGCAAACTCTATTATTAAAGTAACTTGGGGGATTCCCGTGTACTCCATAAGGTTTTAAAAATTTTCCAGAGCTATTTTTAATTAATTACACCATACAATAGTTTCAAAAGTACGTTATACCAAACACTGTGGAGATTCCTTTATACGGCACTATTAGATTCCCATCTTTCTCGTAACTACTAACCAATTTTACAATATAAGGTTGGTGTTATAACCACTTCAAGCGTGACAATTTTAGAGAAAGTTATCACTATAGAGTTCAACTAGCATATCCATGCAACCACATGTTCAAAATAATAATAAAAACATGAAAACCATAATTAAACCATGTGAAAACATTATTTAATAATGAACATCCAAAACCCCTAAACTTTATTTCAAAACCATACCAATACCATGAAAAACATACATTAAAACATATGTGTTAGCAAAATAACAATGAGGGAGGATTAACATGCCTAAATTATAAAGACTAATGGATAGAATTTCACTCTTAAACCCTACAATGACCATTTTTGAGAAACCCGAGCCAATATAGCTTGAGAGGATTTTTGAGAGGATAAAGTCTATGTTTAATCTTGTAAAGTGCAGAATGAATACTCCCAAATATGTTTTATGGACATGGAGTCTTAAGGGTTTTTAGTGGAAAATGTCCTAGAGCAGTCAACTTAAAATCATTAAAAGAGTCATCCTTATTTAATAGTAGACCTATTGACTTGTCACCACATCATATAACTCATAGCAATGATTCATATCCTAGACAGTGAGTTGGATACCCATACACAGTCCTCCTACAAACTCTATGACCCTACTCATTACAGACCCAATAACTTGTATATTTAAGTCGTATCCGAGATAGAACCCAAGGGATTAGACACTAGACAATATACAACTTAACCCTACCAGTCATAACCTATCCTCACGACTCTTAGAGAGCCAATCTTACTCATAGACAAGTAAAGCCACTAAGTTACTAATTTGGTTAAGGTTCATCCCTTTCTAACTGCTGAGTCATACGCTGCTCAAAGGCATCAAGACATTTCATTACCCTTCGACTTTATTGTTCTAGCTTTTTCTCAACCCAGGGTTTTAAACCACACTCCATAAACTACACCTTAGTATCTACTATTTTAAACCAATGCATAATATCATTGAGACTAGCCTAGGAAATGACACATACCTTGTGGTGTAGACTGAGTTAGAGTAGGTGCACTGGATTTTCCCACTACATTAGTTGTCTATTTCTCAATCAGCATATCTCTACTTGTAGTGTCATCTATCTCATCCTGCCATGCATTCTCAATCTGTCAACCGTGACTTCTAAATATCTTGGCTATCATATTAGCTCCTCACCTAGCTTGCCTAGCCATGAAGTTTGGAATATCTTAAATCAACCCCAAGTGTATCATGTTTGTCGGCTTAATGAGATGGTCGATCCCTGGGATTTCCTATACCTATGTCACCAAACAAATCTGTCTGATTATACATGGGTAAGTTAGAAGTAGCATTTCTCAACCCACAGTTGGATCTCATAACTCTTATGTGAAAAATAGCCCACATTAAAATCATACCCATCCATCAAACTAGCTATCAACACAACAAAAACTAGGTTGAGCACGTTGTCCATAGTAGTGGGACACAGTCTATGTCGGGCTAGTGTCCACCATGCCTTTACCTGAAAATTTAGCGTGCACTTTTTTATTTTCTGCGAGACACTTCTGTGCCACCTACGACCCAGACAACACCTTCTCCATTTAGTGAAATTAAACCATAATCTATCAAAAATATCTCATCTTGTCTTTTGATCCTAATTGCTTACTCATAACCTTTCAAATTTCATCCATGTGATTATGCATCTCTATTATGTTCACTGGTTGCTGGAAGTTAGGTCTATTCAAGAATAATGAAATAATGAGTGAGGAGATGTTCACCTATACTCAATAAATTGACAACGAGGCAATTAGATCATAACATCTCCATAATTGTCCTTGCAGCTACTACATCTTCAAATCTATCTTATATGTTGTATAAAACTCCCAGACTAATATAGGACTGTACATACCTAGCACTTTAGTCAACCATTGAAAACCATACTATTGGAATCTAGCTTCAAATCTAGCCAACATAGACATGCCTATGGTGCTCAACCTTTTTTCCAGATTAAGACTTCTTTTGATTCTTTAAATATGGAGTCTTCTCAAACAATCATTATATGGCTCCTACATATTAGGGTATCCCCACCATTAAGAGGTGGGGACAAGAGCAGGTGTAATAGCATAAGGTGGGTCTTGTCTATTTATAGGAGTCGCATTAACTTCTTCCTCACTTGTATTTTAGACTCAAATTCCTAGAAGCTTGATGCTTCTTCCCCTTCATCATCCTCAACTTATTTATTTTCATCATCCTTATAGAGTGATGGTGAGTGGAAGGGGAGGTACTCAAATTCTTTATTTTAGGTCCCGATGGAGGTGTATCTTTTGGAGGTACCACTTTCTTCCCCTAAGGGTGTTTTTCCCTTGGGTCTGCTTTCTTTTTAATTGGGAATTCAACTATGTCACCACTTGAGTCATGTACCTCCTTGCCTGTTAGATGATTATTAACCTTTGGAGTTAGCTTCTTCTTGGTATTCTTCTTCAAAGAGTCACCTTTTAGAGCCATGGTACCTGTGTTCATACACTCATTAGTAATTATTAAGAAAAGTAAAGTAAAACAAGAAAATTAGGATCAATATGCATGTTTTATTCATCTTATGACTGG